>NW_018406991.1:261979-316751 GCF_002113885.1 Mizuhopecten yessoensis | reverse complement strand
GCGCCCAGTACCAAGTTGCCTTGTCGACTATGTCATGATTTATGTCAAAAAACAAAGGAGGACAATACTTAAAGAAACATTTTCTGTATTTGATCAGTTGGTAGAGATAATTGGCCATATTCTAACTGTAAATGATAACCAAGGGAAATACATAGGCGACCAGTGCTGAAATAAACTTGAAAGTTTAAAGTTTTGCTAGTAAAGTGTCTCTGCTAGGTGGCAGGGGAGGGAAATTAAACACAAGGCTAAATCTGCCAAGGTTGAATAGTACAAATTTAAATTATGAACCCTTGGCTATTGAAGATGGTGAGATAACGAGATTAGATCGTAAAATAAGATGTGTCTTCAGCAGTATGCTCCAGTGAAATGACACTATAAAGTCAGCATCAGTCCTGCGCTATCACAAGGAGACAAACTGATGAACATACCACAGACTCCCAAAACACAAATTAATTATGCATGAACTCACCACACGCATGCATCTAGCATATGGGGAGGCCGTCTTTAAATGACCATGTATAGCTGTTGATAGGACATACATTAAACAATACTAAATCAAACCTGAAGTTTATTTTGACATAAAGATCTTATTTATTTGGATAATTTCATGGAAATGATGACTTGTAATTTTAAACAAATGATTTATTAAGTTCAGCTTGCATGCATTGTATGAATGTTATTTTAATAACATTGTACCCATATGAATCCATGATTGTCGTGAAGTGGTGATATATTTGAATTTAATACATTTGATGCTCTATTACCTGACCTGGAATGCATTCGTAGCCATACCGAGACAATACAATACTGTGGTATAACTGTATATATATTCATAGTTTAAGCATCTGCGAGACCAGCTCTTCTAACTTACAAATGTCCAGGTGATGAGAAATAACATGAGAGGAATGTTTTTTTATATTTGACACGAGCTGTAGGCAATTCACTTTTCAATTTGTACTATTTACCCTTTGGATAATGACGCTTTAACTTGTAAGCGAAAAATACATCACTGGCATCATGAGCAGCATCAATACTAAAAATGTCTTTTAATATTAACTGCTACCAAATCTGTGCTCCAGGTTACAAATAAATCCTATGTCCCAATCACCTGCCCTCTGGACTGGTTTTTAAGTAAGTTGTTTTAGTGCCAAATTTTGTACAGCATGATTATTTAGCATCTTTATCTTAATCCTTCCAACGTAGGTATCTTGTGATAAAATTTGTTGTTTGCCTTTACACTGTTACAATGTTTTACCATTTATATATATATACATTTGTATGTACATGTATATGTTTGTCGAAATACAAGCTCCTGAGAGCTTATGTCAACTATGACATATATTCAACGTAAAATAATGATTCTTGTATCTTGTATTTTGATGTAACATGCCACTATGCTTTTATCCGATAGTTTTAAGATAAAAAAACACTCACACAAGCTATTAATCACAAACTTTTCCTCGAATGCGCCTATGTATAATCTTCTGCACGATGAAGGACACAAGTTAAGGTATACTGTTCAGTGGGGGATCCAGAGGGGTTTTTTGGGCTTCAGGAACCCCACCCCCCTGATAATTTTCTTTAAAAATCATGTATTTTCACAATTTTCCTCAATTTTCGCCCTCATTTAATGCTGATATTTTCGCATAAATTTCAATTAGTACTTGATGTGATAGCAATGGATTAAATGAATGTTACCTTGTGTTGTATTCTAGCACATCAGTATCTCAATACATACGGTATTAATCTGATAATGTTCGATACACGTCAGTTTTTTATTTACCATCCTGATTATGTTGCGAGGTATTTCCGAGTCACGTTCTCGTAACCTTCCGGTTACGTAAAAAATGCAAATTTTTCAATTCACAAAATCTTTATAATTTATTAATTAAAGATAGTTTAAAGAATAAACATTTGAAAGAAAAAAGTTTGAACGGGAAAAAATAAATTTGTTCTTTTATGAATTAATGAGTGATACAGAAAGGAAATATAGTATAATTGATAGTAAATTTATCAAAAACATCATCCTTAGAGAGTATGTTCTGGGCACGATCGTTTAGAAGCTTTGCAATACTTTAAACTCTTTCAAACGCGCATCAGCTCGAGTTTAGGTCCTGTTTACAAAATGGCGACTGGAAGTAGCAAGGCCGATTAAATTAGAATTTAAATTGCGTATATTTCGGCAAGTAAACATTGTTCACAAAGCCCATGTGGCCTGTTCATCTAATTTAGTCAAGATGTACTCAGAACAGTCGTTCTTTAGTCGCTGGGGTCATTCACAAAATAATTAGTATTATTATATAAACTTATTGTAATTATTATACACTGCGGCTTCAACGACGCTGGTTCCTCTGCGCTACAGCCAAAGACGATGGTGACGACGATGATGACTTGCCCTTCGTTACACTTGCTTGTATGCAGACTCCGTTATCTGACTATGTTAGTGCCGATGGCAACCTATCAACGAGCGAGTATGTGACCGACGACGCCATAGTAGATGTCATTGCTGCTAGAGAGGAATCGTTTCCACATGCCAATGCTGAGGCTGGTGACGTCGAGACTCGACCCAACCCCATTTCCATCTACAACTCCGGCCCTTGACGCATTCCATACCCTGCGCCAGTACCTCGAAGGTAAAGCAGGGATGTCAGGACAGCTTTCCATTCTATCTACGATCGGCGGGACTTTTTTTTATTAATTTAAGTGACTTGTGAGATCTACGGAACTTGTGTCGTTTAATCGAGATCAGCTTTCAGCATCTGGTCACTACTATACATAACCTGTGTACGAGTTGTTTCCCTTAGTCTACTAGACATCCATTACATGGAAACTTACGAACCAAAAAGGTAATTTGCTTAGTTTTACAACCCTGCTTACCATGTTTCTGTCAACCATTCTTCTGGTGACGAACTGGTCAGTGGTCGCTGTCCGTCTACTCGACCAGCGAGTTTGACCGGTGTATATAGGCAACCAGAGGGACACGAGCAAGTCTCGATCAATCAGATCTACAGATCGCTTGTTACAAAGCGCGTGCAGTTAGCCTCGGATATCAACAATACATTGGCGCGGACTAAACTGTTCCACTTCGAACGCAGCGTTAAGCTACAATGTGACGACTCCTGACTCGCCATTGCACAGACATCTTCATGTAACTTGCTTAAGTCTTTTTTTGTCCCGTTATGCATCATTGCTGGCCTTTAATATGAATATTTACTGTACTTGAGACGACACTCACCACAAGTGCAGATTCCCGTCATATTCAAACCGTTGGTCAGCTGACCATTTCAACCTTTGAAGTAACGTTACCATAATTGCGGTCAAACTACCAAAATATGTGAATAAATATAATATCTCTATTGCTTAAAGTATTGTACTTTCCCTCTTTCATATACAACTCCACTGTGTACTGACACAAGCTGACGCTCACAAAATGATCTCTTTGCAATGTCCACATTACACAAGGTGCACCTGTACCTGATTGCCATAGTTTGCCTCGTAACAAATTTGAAGTGTTAAGTATCAAACTGATATATGTACTTACAGTTAATTTATTTATATGGGACATTCTTATCTTTGAACCATTTTTGGTTTGTCATTACCTCTCATACAATTTCAAATAATTATAATGAACTTCCTTATGTCTAGATTTAAATGACGTCATTTATTTTCGCAACTACCACATATGGTCCTTTTCTGTGCTATTGTAGTAGCCTTTTTATTCCGAATTATAATTGCTTCAACCCATTTAGTGAAATAATCTGCCACTACTAGGATATATGAATTTCCCCTATGACTCAATTGGTAATGGACCTAATACATCAATGGCCAACCTTTCCATAGGGAGACCAACATTGTAGGTATGTAATGGTCCATTTGACCATTTAACTGATGACTTCCGAGATGCACATTCGTCACATATTTAAGAGAATGTTTTCTTATTACCTAAATGCCCACTGGTTATACCATTGTGTAACTGTCTCTATATCAATTTCTTCAAGGTATTTGGAATAACCATTTGTAATATGGGTTGTCTCTCTTGTTTACTCTCCCATTTATGACAGCGAACTCCATCTTTGATGGTAAGTGAATCATAACGCATCCAATAAAACTTGGTGCTTTCTGTCCTTTCTCTTTTCTTCCTCTCTGTTCTTTCTCCTTTTTCAAAACCTGTACTTAATGAGTAACTCTCTAACTTGACCTATTTCACTTTTATTTAGATTAACACAAGATTGTTCATTAAGGGACTTTCAATGTTCCGTTATTATATTGGTCTGTGGTTTCTTCCCCATATTGACCTCATTGACATGTACTTCCTCATGCCCCTGATCCATAACTTCTCAATAATATCTTTAGTTGCCATTACCGAATTCTTGTACACTTTGCGTTCTCTATCGCTCAAGTTCGGAATTCTTATGGGAATAATACCCCGCATTTGGGTTCACAATAGCTTTTGCTAACACCTCATGCTTCATTGTGAAACCTGGTGAGGACTCTTATCAAAGCTGTGTTTTGTCTACAAATTTGATCATCAAAATCCCCCGGAACTATCATCTCACAAAATTATCTAGAAAATCTATTACAAGCTGGATTAGCATCAGCTTGGTATCGAAAACATTGTTTCTTGTCTCCTTTGATTGTCAAGCAATTCTTGTTTAGAAGAATGTCAATAGCGTGTTTTGTCAGAAACTCTAAACATATGATCCAGTGTTGCTTAATGTCTGCAATAAGGACCTCCTGTTGTAGCCTGTGGTTTCCTCAAGACAATATCTAACTCGCATCTACCAATAAATGATGCTTTTATCTCCAGTTGTGGTTATCAAATTTAATTTAACCGGTTTCACCTGAAGGTTCTCTAAACCCAATGTCTGAATGCAGTTATTGCTTAGTATTGTAACAGTTGCAATGACAGGGGTTTGTCCTTAATCTGTGCACAAACAGATATGCGAGTGTGATCATCATTATTTACTCACAGAAATATCTTTGGATATCTCCACCTCAACTACTGACTTCCGACCCTTGAGCCCCGTATCTATTAGTTTCCCTGATGTAACTCAGTTACCTCCATTTGACTGGGGGTTGGGTAAGACAATTTTAAGTTTGACCTTGAATTCTGGATCACACTCCATAAGTACCACTTTTGTTCTGTGAATCAAATGTGTGGTTCCTATTTTGTGTCGTAACATTCCAATTATTCCCATTTCTATAGATCTATCCTGATCTGTGTACTGAGAATAATTACCCATATTGTGAGTTAGGCACTGGGTTATTAGTTATTATTTCCATTTCCATTCCCTTTCCACATATTTCTTTGGTTATTACAGTTTTTATTCCCATTTCCATTCCCATTCCACATATTTCTAGGCTTTGTCCGTTTAGGTTTTTACTAAGATCTCTATAGTCGACTAACCGTTTGGTTGTCGTATTTATGGCTTGAATGGACTTGTTAAATGCCCTCTTGCATTTTAGGAGGATACGGCGTTTGAGTATGATACACAGGAATATCTCCCTCCTGTCGTATCATGTGTATTACCTTACGTCTTTGTTTATCTGCCAATCTGTGGGCTTCAAGCCGGATAGCATTGGTCTCTGCCTCATTCAGATTCTTTGACCTCAATTCTCTGATCCGTAACCTGGTATCAGAGTCTGGAATTGCATCAATTAAGTGTCACACAGTAAGGATATTTATCAATGATGCATCCGCCATAGGATTTGCTTGGCAAGTCATTCACAGAAAAACTGAGCCAGCTCAGATTGGCAAACGTTCAACATTCAAGCGAAAAAGTAAGATGTTGTCAAGCAAGGCGCTATAGAATTAGAGAAAGATCACTCAAGTATTGTTTGAGAAATAGCGAAAACAAATCCCAACTGTCATATACCAAGGTGGCCGCCATTAGAACAATTTGTTTTTATTATTACTCTAACAGGCAAACATGCAGAGCTATAGACAAAAGGGAACCTACATATACATGTATCAAGATTACTTCAGTAGCAGAATCAGATCCTCGTTCTCACAAGGAGGCAAAAATACCAGCATACCCTGCCTCCAGCACACGTTCACGCATACACAGCATACACGGACATTCATGTGAATTATTAGAAAGTGTTTTTCTCCAAAAGGGACCAATGCAACTGTTTTTTTAACCACTGCTGTGATCCTCAAAATTCAAGATTGTTACCTATTAATTTGAAAAAAAACAAAGGTCACAGGCGTCAAATATGTCAAACACTTTAATTGAATTCTTCTTTAGAACTTAAAATCATAGATGCTTAATATTTTGGCTGGTAGCGTTTCGGGGTAATCACGCCCGACATAGTTTGAGAGTAAAAATGACCTTGACCTACCTATAAGGTATCAGAGGTCAATTTTTTCAATCACTCTAAACAACTTCCTGAAGAACTGAACGGAGTAGATTTTGGATAAAGCACGACCAAATTTGCGAAGGAAACTTAACTTGACTTACTTTTTAAGGTCACAGGGGTCAAATATGTCAAAAGCATAAAATGATTTTTTTCTGAAATATCAAAAGGCATAGCATAATATTTTTTGGCTTGTGGCTTCTTTAGATGGAGCTTAACAAAGTGTGCTATTGAAAATTATCTCAACCTACTTTGAAGGTCACACGGGTTTATTATGAAAAAACCCTGCAAACGGCGTCTTTTGAAGAAATAAAAGGCATATAGCTGTGTTATTTTCATATGTAGCTTCATTAGATGGAGCCCAGTCGAATTTGCGAATGTAAATGACCTTAACCTGCTTTTCATGTCACAGGGGAAATATATGTCAAAAACAGGAAATTACTTCTTCTGAGGAAAGGAAAGGCATAAAATCAAAATATTTTGCTGGTAGCTTCTTAGGATGAGGCCGACAAGTTTGCAAATGAAACTGACCTCGACCATCTTTCAATCACAGTGGTCAAACATATTAAACATTATACAACTTCTTCAGAATAATCGAAGGCATAGAATTATAATATTTTGCCTGTAATTTTCACGAATGGAGCTGATAAAGTGTGTGATTGAAAATTATCTCAACTTACTTTCAAGGTCACTGGGGTTAAATATGGCAAAAAACAGCTTCTTTTGAAACACATAGGGTCGTGATATTTGTTGCTTCCTAAGAAAGAGACAAATAAAGGTTGCAAATGTGTTAACATATTTATATGACTCTTCTCAATAGCTAAGACCTATAGGATGATGATATTTGGAATTATTTGTTTGTTTGTTTTTGTTTAACGGCCCATCGACAACTATGGTTATTTAGGGCCATGGTAATTTTTTGTTTGAATGATGCGAGTACACAACACATTACAATATACAGTATGCTACTATATGCTATCTATGCTACCTGCCCTGCCTCTGTGAATATGTACCCGTGTGTTGAATCAATCATAGATTGATTGCACAGAAACTGTATCGAATAAACGTTTCATAGAGGGTACGTTATAACATTTGTTTGTAATCAGCGCATTCAGTCATAAAGTGTTTGACTGTAAATGGCTGAACACAACAAGGTTGGTCTTCCCCATGCAAAATGTAGCTATGTGTTTATGTGTAGTCGTGGAAGGACAACTTCCTCTCTGCGGTCTGCTCTACCTTTTGCACATGAACCTACATTAGGTTGAACTAAAAGTAACTTATTTTTTCTTTTCTTCAGACCATTTTTTTGCCAATTTGTTTTTATAAAATGAGCTATTGGAGGTTTAAAATCAGAATAAGGCAGTTTAATATCTTTCGTATTCAGGTTAAGTGCTGCCTTAACAGTTCTATCTACTTTTTCCTTTCCGTTTATTCCGACATGGCCGGATATCCAAGTCAAGGGCAGTTGACAGAAAACTAAAATTCTGTTAATACGGAGGACAATATTTTGTACGAGATTGTTGTTAAAGATCCGGTTTTTAATACCTTTAAGTAGTGACAAAGAGTCGAAGCAGATAATATTTTTATTTTTATTTTATTCTTTTCGATTTCATCCAAAGCTAGACCAAGTGCAGTTGCTTCAGCTGTGAAAATAGAGGCATTTATAATAATAAATATTATACAGCATTTATATAGCGCCCTATATAATTTGTAAAATTACTCTTAAGGCGCTTTCAACATATGGATAATAGTTATGGTTATAATTGTGAAAACAAACAACAAAGGCTTGCAATCACTTTCATACATTTAACAAGCAATGTGCATATAATTGAACAAATAAAAGGGTGGTATTTACATGACGTCTTTGCAAAGGTTCTAAAATGCAGACGTGAAGAGGTGAGTTTTTATGTCCCTCTTGAACTTGGCCAGGGTATTCGACTTCCTAATAGCAGATGGTAAGCTATTCCACAACGTAGCCGAAACCCTCCCAAAGCATCTGTTTCCGTAGGTCACAGTACGAGATTTTGGGACACACAACAAAGATTCTGACTCCGACCGCAGTGATCTTGACGGCTGATACAGGGTAACAAGTTCCTGTAGGTACTGAGGAGCTGTTCCATTCAGTGCCTTGTATGTGTATACCAGAATTTTGTACTGCGACCTGTATCGTACAGGTAACCAGTGCAACGAATAAAGCGCAGGTGTGATGTGCTCTCTCTTTCGAGTACGAGTAACTAGCCGTGCTGCAGTGTTCTGAACCCTCTGCAGACGACTAGTTAGTTTGTCAGATATACCACAGAGCAGGGCGTTACCATAATCCAACCGAGAGGTAACAAGTGAATGCACCAAAATCTTGCATGCATCTGCAGTAAGAAACTGCCGAATATAGCCGATGTTCCTGATCTGGTAGTAACAGGATTTGACAATAGCGTTCACTTGTTTCTCCATGTTCAGAGAACTGTCAAAGTATACCCCTAGATTTTTAACAGCTGGAACAGTCTCAATAGTTCTGGCACCAGCTTTGAGCTGGAGAGCCATTGTTCGCTGACATTTTGGGGAAAAGACGATTAGTTCCGTCTTTTCCTGATTAAGTTTAAGCATGTTGGCGTTCATCCAGATACTGATATCTGGATGACAAGCTTCCAGACTATAAGGTGAACGGCAGAAAGAAGACACGTTGCCGACAACGCATGCTGCAGCTACTTTCTCATCGACCTTAGAACTGTCGGTGTATACAATTTTATGTAATGGAAATCTCGAGATGTACTCTGAAAAATAACTTTTGTATTGAACCGAGGGAGTGCGAGAAGCCGTACGCCAAAAGATGGAATTAATTTATCATTGTGTTTAAAAAGGTGTGTATAATTTGGATAAAATACTGACTGGAAAACTGGGTTTTCTGGGTTTGCTTTTAACCGATAAGAGGTATCAAACTGTAGTAATAATCTTGTTCTTCTTTCGCTTAGAGGTGATTCATTTGCTTCAACGCAGAGGGTCGCGGCTGGTGATGTAGGAAAATCACATAAAGCCAGACGAAGCCCCTGGTAATGCATTGGATCAAGCATCTGCATGTACGATGGTTAAAATGATGAAAGTAATAGCGATAATGTATAGATAATATAGAAAATGTGCTGTATAAAAAACGTCAAAAAAGGTTTGGTGGGTTAAAAGACTTCATAGTCTATAATATAGTCTGATGTCCTTCCAAAAGTTAAATTATGCCTTCGAGTCAACGGAAGAAAAAAGGATTTTCATATCCGGGACTCGAAAGTAATTACCAATAATGAAAAATGTTCCACTGTAAATGGAGTGTCACATGCGTGGCATTTAGGTGGATCGTTTTAAACGTATGAATGAGTAGGATAAGTGTGACCTATTTTTTTCAACTGAATAACATAGATATTAGACTTTCAAGGTCACTGTTGTAAAATATTGTAACATGTTTTGAAAAACCAAGAGTCATAGGTACATGTAAGGAGTTTTATCCTATAGCTTTATCTAAATCTTATTTTATATAAATGAGCGATACAGGCCCTCTGGGCCTCTTGTTATTATTATGCTGCATTTTTGTTAGTTTCTTGTTAGTTTCGTATTAAACATCTTCAACGAGAATTTAAAGAAGTGTATGTTAAATTGATTATGGACCATTATTCACGAGTTATTCAGGAGTAATGTGTTCTTGAAAAGAAAAGAAAATAACAGAATGAAGAAAATAATTCAGAACAAATAATGCCAGAACGACATCATTACATGTTCGTCAAAAAACCTATTTGTAATCAGACAACGCCTCGGCTTGGGTATTAAATATGTAATCGTAAAGAGCGTTGTCACAGTATTCCTACGCTAGAACCCAGCTATGGTACAGCTCGCATATTGATCCTAGTATAGTAAATGAATGTTCTCGCTGTCAAGCACTGTATCCTAGTTTTCAGTCGTGGAAGTTCGTCATGTCGCTGTTGTGAGTACGTTAATGAATGTATACGTTGCTCGGTGGATAAAGGTGATGCATATATCCGCAAAACAAACGAATAAAAATCAATCACAGGTATGTGTGACGTTGACGAGACAGAGTTGACAACAAGAAATCGTTCGAGCGTTGACTTCACTATACTCGTAAGACGTCTTAGACACTGCAAGATGCAGGAGGAGGTCCTCATTTCGTTTATACCTATCATTATACTCATCGGAACAATCAGCAATGTACTGTGTATTCTTGTGTTTAGACGAAAAAAGCTGAGAAATCAATCTATTGGATTTTACCTTATTGCGTATGCCGTTATCAATCTTATGAACTTATATTTATCTTACGGAATGAGTTGGCTGTCGTTAGTGGCCGATATGACACATTTTGAGAATTATACGGATTGGGGATGTCGTATTTGGGAATTTGTGTACAGGATAGTGGCATATTCTGGAATTTGGATTCTTGTATCCGCTCTCGTTGACCGTTATATTTCGATATGCCATCCGTCAATTGCAGAGCGAATGTGTCAGGTATTCATGGCAAAAATAGCTTTGGTACTTGTTTTCACCGGTATATGTGTTATCAGTGTTCATGCCATGTGGTCGTACGAACTAATGCGAGGCACGTGCGTACCAATTCAGGAAGATCTGCTCTCCGTCATTTGGCGATGGATGTCGGCTAGTTGCTATGTGTTCATACCTTTATTTACATTGCTGCTTTTAAATTTGGCAACAACTATTGAAATGTGCTCATTATCAAGGCGAAGGACATCACGCGTTCCAACCGATTTAACATACACTGTCCTAGTGCTCTCATCCGTGTACCTGCTTCTTGCTGTTCCAGCCACAGTAGTTAATATTATCGATAATAGCATTTCAGTCAGACATTATGATAATGACACTTTGATGTATAATCTCGGTATTGGAAGATTTATTTCGGACTTGCTGTCATGTTTAAATCCGGTAATAATGTTTTTCATTTGTGTTCTTTTCTCGAAGACATTCCGAGCAGAATTCCTAGTCGGACTTTTCAAAATATTTGGCGTTAAAGGTCAGCAAGGACTCATTATCACCACAGAGCTGTCAAACGGTCGCCATCGTACGCAATTGTGTATTGAGGAAAGCAGTGATGAAACGTTGTTATAAGAAGCAATGTCTGTTACAAGAAGCAAAGTTGCCAAACAATGACAGGTAAGTCATGTTTCAAAAATGTGTATCTTATAAATATGGGTAAAACATTCTGTAAAAGACCTCTTTAAGCAGGCTCAAATTTAAGAATATTACCAAAGTTGAAAAAGATTAGGGCGTTGTAACGTGGCGCACTCAAAAGCTTGAATATTTAGTTTTAGAATATTATTATTTAATTCACAACACTGTTACCCTTTTATCAAAAAATGATCATTGAAATTAGTATTTGCCAAACGGCCCATCAACTCTGGAGAGGTTATTAGGGCCAAGAACTGGTCGATAAAATAATAATAAAATAAAAAAGCACCAAACAAACAACAGGGTCAAAGACCAAGGGTGAATGAGATTATTAAAAGTGGCTATGGTAACAAATGCTTTTGAACAGACCCACAATATCAACATCAATTAAAATTATAGACACTTACTGTTTCAAAAGGATTTGTATGACATGCAACGTTTTGGTAGAAATATTAACAAGTTTGGTGAATGTTTACACATTCTAAAAAAAAGAAAAAGTATGATATTATAACAGGTCTTAACGTCCTTTCCAATGTGAAGGTAAGTTAAGGACGTGTATCCGTGTGTACAGTGTATGCGTGCATGTGTGCCGGAGGGAGAATATGTTTGTGACTTATTGCCAAGGAAGGTGCTAGGAAACACAGGCTAGTTAGAGGTAGATAGAAATACAAAGATCCCAAATTTGAAATGGGTGGAGCAAATGTCCTTTTTATTGTCGTTTTTTGACCCAAAATATAGGGCACAGAACCAGAATTCCAGTCTTACACTAGTCGCCTCTTACGATTATGCAGTTGGTTACAATAGATGTAATTTCCTAGCGCCTTGCTTCGCAACACCTCACTTTTGGCTTGAATGTTTAGCGTTCGCCCAGGTGAGGGAGCAATGGGTTCTGTCCCCAGGCCGGGACATACCAGAGTCCTTAAAAATGGTAGTTGTTATTCCCTGCTTAACTTTCAGCATTAAGGGGAATGACAACAACTGGTTCAACCGTTGTCAGTATGATGTGACAGGGCGGTCTGTATGATGTGACAGGGCGGAATGCTGTGCTTGGTGCATTCGGCATGGCATTTCAGTGAGATAACACTATAAAGTCAGCATCATTTCCGCGCTATCACATAGAGGCAAACATATCAACACACCTGGTCTCCTGCATACACACACCTTAAATGACCTTAGTTGTTAATAGGACGTTAAACAAAATTAAACCAAACCAAACCAAAACAAACCAATCCTTTTCCTTGATGGCCGCAATGACGTCAGTGTCATACCATACCGGAAAACGACGTTTACGTTATTTCACTTTGGGTA
The DNA here is from genome assembly GCF_002113885.1 of Mizuhopecten yessoensis. Classification (NCBI taxonomy): domain Eukaryota; kingdom Metazoa; phylum Mollusca; class Bivalvia; order Pectinida; family Pectinidae; genus Mizuhopecten; species Mizuhopecten yessoensis. Next base: position 303,917 of record NW_018406991.1, on the reverse strand, counting down.
CACAAGCCTTTATTATGGATTGTAGAATATCGTAAAGTATATTAAAAGCATTGTCTACATTTTCAAATAAATAAAAGACCAGTCAATATGTATAAACATAGAAATCTGCATGCTTGTAGTTGTAAGCAGTACGGTCTGCTGTACCGTTACTCTGATTATCAGGAACTCGCACGTCCCGGGTCACGGCTCTATTATCAGATGCCAGTATAGGTTCGGAGACATCGACCGTTAGTTTTTTAATAGAACTCAATACCCAGTCCAAAATCCTAGCAAGCCTGGTTGGCTCCGATACAAACTGGTTGAGTGAGTGTTCACTGCGCGAATTAGAACAGATACGTAATGGATGTTGTCTTTGACATACTTGGGCTCTAGATTGGATTCTGTTGATGACTTTGTCCACATACTATACAGTTGTGGGATCGCACAACCTAAAACGATGTGCGGTGTGCGCACGATGTGTAAACAATGTGTGCACGATGTGCGAACGATTAAAAGTTGGACGATCATTCCCTTGCGCACATTTGTGTGCACGATGGACGAACGTTGTGCGATAACAATCGTGGTTGGTGTAAATTGCGGAATGCCTTAACAATATATACGGTTTCGTGTTTAAACATATACACTTGATTTTTATGTATGTTTCTATATTCTACCTACATCTATAAGCTTATCTTTATATCTATACTTTCCTAAAATTGGAATTTGTGTTTTCGGTATATTTTAAACGACCTTATCGACACATGTGAAATTACAACACAGTCTCGTATACAGGTAAACATATCCACATGTACCTGGGCCGTAGTTTTCCCCCGCCTGGGGCGCTTACGTATTTCGTCGGGTAGAGCCAGGGGTGTGAAAACACAGGTGAAGGGGAGCTATAGGCAAACCGAATGCAAATAACAAATACTAAACGTCCAGTTGTGTTTTCATTATGGTCATACGGTATCGCAAATCGGTTCTATGTGTCAGGTACAGGCCAGGTAAAACTCATCAAATTGTTATTTACCTGTTCTGTTACCTTGGAGCCAAACCCATTCAACGGTCACTGTAATGCTGTGTTTTACACGCATTGTAAAACTGTACATAATCGTCAATACTTTGATGAGAAATTACAGTAATGCAAACAGTTTTCATTATTGCATACGAGCTTTCCGTATTTATTTTCATTCCGTAATATTGATCTACAAATTGTACCAAATCGCACAGTTGTGCGCACCATGTGTGGACGATGTATGCACGGTGTGCGAACGGTACTTTTGGTGCGTTGTGCGGTCACACAACTGTTAGATAAATTAAAATCGCCGAAAATCAGTACATTGCTTTGTTCGTCCATAGTATTGAACACTTTTTCGATAGAATTGTGGAATTCATTTATGTAGGTAACATAAATCACATTCTCGGGGAAGATATACACAACACATATAGTTTGTGTTTGATAGACATTTTCTCAACCCAAAGTCCCTCGAAGTCCGTCTGGAATTCTGGTTTATACACACACTGAGGTTTTGAGCTTATAGCCAAAGAGATACCCCTCCCTTATGTCGTATTCTGAAGGGCATACATTTTAGTTTAGTAAGTCTAATGTATTTACAACATTCCTGGTATATTAGAAATAGTAAGTCATATTTGCGGGACCAGGGCTAATTTCTACATTTCCACTAAGCAGGAACTTGCGTTGTGACCAAACAAAACACAAAGTACAGTAATGAGCATGATGACAATCTACAACATTGAAAGAACATTTCGTTTTGTATTTGAAAGTCAATTAGGGCTTAACAACACTGTAAAATAGACATTTAGTAATAAAATATGGACAACTGAATCCAATCAGGTGTAACGAAGAGAAAATGTAACTAGAATTATGTCAGTGTGACATTAAAGCCGCTCACCACTTTAAATTTAACTGCTTCAGTAACACGTTGAGCATTAAAATCTTCTATAATACCTCAGATATGTGTTCTGTATTCTGCTTATTGAAAATCAGGTCATGTGATGATGTTGTAACTGATGCCTTAACAGCATTTCTTCCTTTCCTCTTTTTTCACCCTATTTTGTGACGCATTGTTGTAATTTTCATTAATTAGCATCCTCCAATGATGTGTCATTAACATTTACGTGCAAAATGGCAATCGATGAATGGGTAATAAAGAATAGGTGCATTATGTCCTTGTGAAATGAAGGACAACAAGCCCAGAGGGCCTGTATCGCTCACCTGGATATCTAAGCAATCATGGCAAAATATTCTCCAAATGAGATCCAAGGGAATACGCCAAACCCCAAGGCCTATCCTTGTAGCATATCTGTATGAGATTGTTCATGCCCAGCAATTTTAAGTATGGTCATAGGGTGGGGATCTCAACTGTTTCCAAGCTGTGACTCAGAAACTAGGTCACTAGGGTGTTGGCCAGACCCCAGGATCAATTCTAATATCATGACTGCATTTGTCTCTTTTTTACCAGCATTTGTATATATAGTTTTGGGGTGGATATCTCAACCCTTTCAAAGTTATGACCCAGGGGTTAAGTCTGCAAGGGTGGGGCAGACCCTGGGGTCAATTCTAATATCATGACTGCATTCGTCTCTTTATGCCATGCAACAATTGTATATATAGTTTTGGGGTGGGGATCTTAACCATTTCGAAGTGATGACCCAGGGGTTAAGTATCCAATGGTGGGGTAGTCCCAAAGGCCATCCTGGAAGCATATGTGCATTCATCTCTTTATATTCAGCAATTGTATATTAATGGTTATAGGGTGGGGATCTCAACTGTTTCCAAGCTGGTACTAAGATTTGTTTGTTTGTTTGATTTTGTTTAACGTCCTATTAACAGCTAAGGTCATTTAAGGACGGCCTCCCCTGTGTGCAAGATGCATGCGTGTAGTGTATGCGTGTGTATTTTGGGAGGCTGCGATATGTTCGTGTTTATCTCCTTGTGATAGCGCGGAACTGATACCGACTTTATAGTGCTACCTCACTGAAACATACTGCTGAAGACACCCAGCAGGACGCCTCACCCGGTCACATTATACTGACAACGGGCGAACCAGGCGTACCACTCCTAATTTGCTGAGCGTTAAGCAGGAGAAGAAACTACCATTGTTAAAGACTTTGGTATTAAGAAACTAGGTCCCCAGGGGTTCGGTCAGACCCCAGGGTCTATTCTAATATCATGACTGCATTTGTCATTTATCATTTGCCCATCATTTGTATACATAGTTTTGGGTTGGGGATCTCAACCGTTTTAAAGTTATGGCCCAGGGACTATGTCTCCACGGGTGGGGCCAGACCCTAAAGCCATCCTGGAAGCAATTGTGCATTCTTCTCTTTTTACTCAGCAATTGTATATATGGTTATATGCCTCCCATAAATGCTTCCGACCAAATATGATCGATATCCATGGCATAGTTCTACAGAAGGAGTCGTTTATAGCAATATAGCCAAATCGCCCCGTTTTGGCCCCACCATCAGCCCCCTTGTGGTCAGTCCCACCAGTTGTACAATTTTGAATCTCCACCACCTAGGGATGCTTCCAGTCAAATATGGTTGATATCCATCTCTTAGTTCCAGAGAAGAAGTCACTTAAAGCAATAAAGCCAAATTGCCCCCTTTTAGCCCCTCCCCTTAGCCCCCTGTTGGGTCAGCCCCACCATTTGTACAATTTTGAACTCCCACCACCTAGGGATGCTTCCAGTCAAATTTAGTGAAATTCCAATCAGTGGTTAAGAAGAAGAAGTCGTTCAAAGAAATTGTTGATAGACGGACGAACGACGGACGCCACGGTATGGCATAAGCTCATCTTGGTACTTCGGACCAGGTGAGCTAATATAATAAATTAACAGTAGTGGGAAACCATGCATGGAGAAAAGAGACATTGTACTCCCTTTTTTTCATTTATTTTATTATTCATATTAATAATAATTATTTATACAATTTATCACAAACTCTCATAAATTTTCTTGGAATATATTTGAATTATATTTCTCAATGCGACTTCACCAGCGTAAGTGTTATTTCCCTTACAACTGATTGGATAATAGTTTGACACAGCGCGAATTCTTGTCAAACAGCAGCTGCCGCTGTGTCATGCTATTAAATTGTTACATTTTCATAAATGAATACACCAGAAATAGCATGCTGTGTTACAGGAAATGTTTGATAAGCATATACACAGTTCACATACCGTCTCGTCTCAGAGCCATGTCGTGCGTGGTAGCTACCGTTATCAACCTAAGCACGATATGTCATATTACGTTCCCGTTTGAAACATCAAAATAGAGGTTATACTTATATCACTAATACGGTTTATAAGTATATATATATTTACTTCTTCCTTGTACTTACAAAATATAAAAAGCTAGACCGTATAGACAGGGTCAATGCTTGACAGTCTTCACATGTGCTTTCACGAATCAGTCACGAAAACAAACACTCCTCAGACCTCAATCCGAGTTGCTAAACCGCTCAAACCCAGTGCACGAATTTCACCACCACAACACTCGTAGAATGCACCGGAGATAAACATTTTGTTTTCAGCAATTATTTAAAGTATGCATTATTATTTGGAGAAGAGTATCAGAAGACTTTATGTAACAGGTGAATGTCAGAGATTCTACTTTCTTTTTACGATAAGCATGCAAAACTGAATTATGCGCACGCGCCCCGAACGGAAGTGGGTCCGTCATTTCGTACTCTAAACAGAATAAATAAGCCGCTCGGCTCTCGCCAAGAGCGGCTTGAAAATAACAAACGACACTTTGTTTTAAATTTATCATAAATAATTGTATTAATTGTATTTTCTTTTTATTAAATTACTTCCATTGTTGACGGGCTGCAAAAACAAAACCAATGCATCAATTGCACCGAGTTGTATCAAATACATTCTTTATCGACGGTTCATTATTAGCCCGTTCAATAATATAAAATTTGACTTAGGTGGTTGGTCACTAAGGACAAAGCTGTCACCCGACACTGTTTTTAGTATACCTAATATTTCTGTTGAATTTACTCAAAAATATCTTTGTTTCACTTGATGTGAATAAAACAGTAGGATTAGATGACATAAGTTCAAGGCACCTTAGATTAGCTGGAACCAAGGTTGCTCCGTAGCTTACCTACATAATAAACATGAGCATCATAAGTGGTAAATTTCTAACAAACTGGAAGCTCGCTAAAGTCATGCCATTACACAACAGTGGTAAGGAGTTGTCCAATTATAGGCATGTTTCTGTTTTACCTGTTATTTCCAAAATATTGGAAAGGCAGGTACACAGCACTTTTAATAATTATCTCAATACATTTACTCAAGATCTCAATCAGGTTTCTGGCAAAATCATTCAAGTGAAACCGCCCTTTTAAATATTGTTAATAACTGAGTACAGGAAAATTTCATGGAAATACATAAACGGTGTAGTCTAACTAGTTTTTAGAAATAATTTTGACCTAGTTAACTATACTGTATTAATTGAAAATGGTTCAATAAGATGTCACTGCCGTATCTTGGTTCAAATCTTATTTAAGTGATAGATTTCCTAAAGTAGGGACCTTTGTATACCTATCACTTAAATAAGATTTGAACCAAGATACAGCAGTGACATCGTATTGATACATTTTCAATTAATACAGTATAGTTAACTAGGTCAAAATTCTTCCTAAAATCTAGGAAGACTAGGAAGACTACTTCCTCTGCCATCTGCTCTTCATATTGCATATAAACTCAAATGAGGTTAAATAACAAATATATTATGTAGTTCTTCAGACCATATACGGTGCCATTTTACTGTAATATGCATATTGGTGTATATTTTGATATCCAATTTTTGACTTTGTATCTTGTATTGTATATGAAGATTTATAAAGATGAAGTTGAAACCCAAATTTTATATTGATTTTTTCAAAAACTGAACAAAAGAGGGTGATTTTCAGTCAGGAGCCAGTTTTCAACATATGTATAGGGTCACCATATAAACCTTGTTGTTAATAACACAATGATGACGGAATACTGCCAACGACTTTATCATAATAAAGAGCAGGCAACAGGCTTTCGTTTTCCAAACTTTTATTATGATCACTTTTAATTTGTAGGTCTGGGGACATTATTATTAATTAACAATAAAATTTTCAAATATTGAGACAAATTTCGACTTAAAACAGTGTATAACTTTTTAAAAAGAAATCTCAGCCTGTCTTACTTTGTACAGCCTGAAAGACCACTTTTTAAAGATCACATTGGTATATACACACATGGAGGTCATTAGGTACTTAGCAGGTAATTAGTGGTCAAGTGTGTCCTGGGGGTACAGTTTAGTGGAGGTCTGCCTCAAAGTATTAAAGGGAGCATACAGGGCACTGACATCTATAATTGAAACTACTTTTGCATGATTGTCACTCAAACAATGTTACAAAACATTGAAATATGAAAATTATTTCCTTTGGGATAAATTCTCATTCAATTTTTGAATAAAGTTTCAGATTTTACATCTATTTTTAATGAACAACTATAACTAATTGCTAAAAAACTCAAAAACTATGAAGTTTTGAAAGTTGATACTTCATAAATATGAAGTTGAAATATATCTGTACAAAATTAGGGAAAAGATATCTCAATAGTTAAGTTTGTTTAGAAATGACAATAACTTTAATGAGCTTTGGCACCCCTCACTTTCTCCACAAAATGAGGTCCAAACCAGGAGCGGTGTGACGCATGAACATAATTGGTATAAAATCATATTTCTTTTTCAACTAAGAGCAACAAATGCAAATAAATTATTTGCAAAGATACAGATGTTTGATTACCATTCAAAATTAAACATGACTTATGCTGAATTTGACTTTTTATCATCAAAATGTGTCATTCAGGAGGGATTTTGTCTTGGATGTAATCAAATATTGGCACCTGCCCCTGTATCATTGCAAAATTTCATTTACCTGTGCTCAAAAAAAGCATACCAACATATTCAAACTTTTCGTTAACACTGATCAAAGATGAAAAGGTAGTCTTCTAGATGATTTCAATGAAATATTGTATAATACCAACACGTGTCATGTCGCGACAAGTACAATTAAGATATATTGGGTAGGGGTTACCAATGTATGCAAATTTGTTCAAACTTGGTATTATAATTGATTTAAATTGTCACTATACATTACCAGAAAGCTACATTACATATATATCACATGTTTTTAACCATGCTACGTATTTTGAGGCTTGTATATCTGTTAATAGGGTACATGATCTTGAAATTTACCAGAAATTTTGACATTTTCAAGTACTGACCTTGTATTTATCAGCCCAGTTTTCTCAAAACATGCCTAAATTTTCTCTATAATGAATTGTTTAACACAATGCCTCAACATGTACTGTAGGATATTATAAAACGATGATTACAATACCTAAATTTCATTTAAATGTGAAGAAATACAAGGTAAACTTGCTGATTTTTGGAAAAATATATCATTTGAATACCATGCAAAGCAGATTATTTTTAAAAATGGCTCTAATATATAAAAAAGAACTTGAAATTAATTTTACCGTACATAGTAGGAATGTGAAACAAACATCTATATCAGTAAACTTGGTCAAAAACATGCCTTGTGGGACCGGGAAAGAGGTCGTGCCGAGTGAAATCTGCATCGAAATGGGCCATTTTGGGGTATAGGTTACTAAAAACAACTTGTAAACAAGTTAAAAATCATTACACCTACTTGAAATGTCATCTACACACAGGTAAAATACATACAATCACACAGGACCAGTAAACAAATAACCCTATCTCTATTTTTAGACACTAGAGTGATTTTCTACCTCCGAAAGGCGTGTTCTATGCAGGCCTCAGACCACAATTAATTCTTAAATATGTTATGCCAAAGGAAAAATATATACATGTATTAAAATATTTTAAAACTTTGCACAGGGTCTGGTTCCGATTTCATATTGTAGATCTATTCAAACAGAACGTACAGTGAACTGGAAAGTACCTCATGACCGGCATTTAAGAAAGATAATTTTATTTGAATGTCACTACCCTGCATGTTTAGGGGAAAATACCAAAAATCACAAACTATCAATGCGCAAGCCTCAGTACTCATTGTGTCCTGCCGCCAATACAAACTTGGAAACTGTGTCAAACAAAATTTAATCACTAAGATGGATATTGTTGAACAATTCTAGGTAAAAAAAAAACACTACATATTTGTCATAGATCAGACAGGAAAAATTATTTAGCAACCTTCCTGAAATGTCCTTATGCACTACATTTGTGTACAACGACCCGGAAGTGTTATTGTGGTCTGAGGCCTGTATTAGATTCGCTATGGAAGGTTTAAACTTTGAAACAATGTAACGTTTGGATTTGCTTTGCACACATAAACGCACGCATACTTAAACAATACACATGGAGGCGCGTCCTTAGCTGACCTTAGCTGTGAATAGGACGTTAAACAAAATAAACCTAAACCAAATCAAACCCAATTATCCAACCTCAAAAAGCAAACCATTTTCTCCCAGACAGTAAACAAGTGTTTCAATTATGTTAGCGGTTTATTCTTAAAGTCGTCTTAGCATCAACAGACATGTATGAGTTAAAAATGTGCCAACATTATTAGCCTATGATGACATGCAATGGCATATACCAAGCCTATTTTTCCTGAACTTGTATGCGAGTTTTTGCCGCAAGAAACGTTCATTTTAAAATCAGAATAGTCTTGCTAAAGAAGTAGAACACAAGATATTCCTCGCAAGTTAATCGAAAACATATCTACAGTTTTTGGATCGCACAACGTTACACGATGTGCGGTGTGCGCACGATGTGTGCACGATGTACGAACGATAAAAAATTGGGCGATCATATCTTGCGCATATTTGTGTGCACGATGGACGAACCTTGATTTTTACGTATGTTTCTATATTTTACATTCACCTATAAACTTATCTTTATATCTATGCTTTCTTAAATTTAGAAATTGTGTTTTTTGTATCTTTTAAACGACCTTAATCGACACCTGTGAAATCGTCTACATGTACCTGGACGGTAGTTTCCCCCCGCTCGGGGCGCTTACGTATTTCGTCGGGTAGGGCCAGGGGTGTGAAAACACAGGTGAAGTGGAGCTATCAGCTCTATGTGTCAGGTACAGGCCAGGTCAAACCCGGTAACTCATCAAATTGTTATTTACATATTCTGTTACCTTGGCGCGAAACTCATTCTTGACAGTCTAACGGTCACTGTAATACTGTGTTACACGCATTGTAAAACTGTACATAATCTTCATTACTGTGATTAATTATAGTACATAAATAATACATACAGTTTTCATTATTGCATACGAGCTTTCCGTAGTTTTTTCATTCCGTAATATTGATCTACAAATTGTACCAAATCGCACAGTTGTGCGGAGAGAAGCGCACAACTGGGCGAACGATTGTTAAATCGTACAGTTGTGCGCACCATGTGTGGACGATATGCGGACGGTGTTTGAACGATGTATGCATGGTGTGCGCACGCTATTTTTGGTGCGTTGTGCGGTCACACAACTGTAAAATGCAAATCCCTTTGTAGGCGTTAAATATAAATACTTATATGATATTGTACAATATATCTTTGGAAAATCTAACACAACGACAGCGCTATGTACTTTTGAAAGGAAGCTTTCTCTTTAGAGTACATTGTGCGTCTTCGTATTGTCGTCTGAAATAGCTGCATTAAGATTGATTGTATACGTATCGATTTAAAAGCCAGCCGAATTGACTATTACAGATTCAATAATGAAACATTCCAGAGTATCCAAGAGTGCAAATACAAAGAACACGACTGTATTGTAATGGAATCGTGTCGAAGTGATATTGTTTTGCGACATACATCACCAATCGTATACGTTACGTCTGAAGTTTTCCCAAGGCAGACATATTTGGTACATGTACACTAAGTTTGTTATTGTTAGTTTGGTGAGGCCTAGAGAGTTCAAATTGTAGATGAACATCCGACCTGTCAATAAACAGGATGTTGTTTTAGGTTCTTTGTAGCTTCAGAATGATTTTCGTAAGGGGATCTGCTGCCCTGTTGCACCATGTCCTTTTTTGTTTGGTATCTCCCTTTGGCAATCGTTTTCATATGACTTAAGCTGTTAAGAGGACTATAAAATCAAACAAATCAATTAAACACTACTATAGTGCTGACCAAAACGAGAATTAGCTTACGTTGGTGACACAGTTATGCGACTAGCCGTTGAATTTGATGAGCCCGTTTTTGAAGTAACAACCCAATCCCCACTCCAATTGTATTATTTATTGTCCTTACAAAGATCTTGTCAAGTTAATTGCCAATCATAAATCTGACGGATAGTTCAACATAACTAGCAAGTGTTAATGCTGCAGGTCCAGTTGTCTCTATAATAAAGATAACTAGTCAGCGATGACAAGGTACCTGTCCTGTTTTTATTGCAGAAATTGGTCTGATTTTGAATTACACTTGTGGGAACGCACAACGTTAAACGATGTGCTTTGTGCAAACGATACAAATCTGGACGATTATTGCTTGCGCACATATGTATTGGCTTCTATTTACTTCATAAACATGACAAATATGATAGTCATACATATCCTAGGAAGAATGACAAATATGCGAGATAGTATGAGGGGGGGGGGGGGGGGGGGGGGTACGTATTATATAGCCATCAAAAAAGTACACGGAAAAAGTTAATGAGAAATGAGGAAGTACAAGATAGTTATCCAAGCAAACAAAACGTATCTCGGGAAGAGGCTGTTCTGATATACATGTACGAGGTTGGGTAGGAATACCTATACATGCCTCAGATCCGCGATATTACAAGAAGGCAATCACACCAACATACCCTGTCTCCTGCATACACACGCGCAACCACGAATACACTTCACACATGGAGGCACGTCCTTAAGTGACCTTAGCTGTTAATAGGACGTTAAACAAAATTAAACAAAACAAAACCATATACATGCATGATACTTTCTTTTTTTGATATCGGGAGTTAACAGCTAAGAATATTAAAGGACGTGTCTCAATGTGTATATCAGAGGCAAGGTTTGCTAGTGTGATTGCCTCTATTGTTTAACATCCTATCAACATATATGGTCATTTAAGGACGGCCTCCCCTGTGTGCAAGATGCATGCGTGTGTATTATGGGAGTCTGCGATATGTTCCTATTTGTCTCCTTGTGATAGCACAAACTTGATGTCTACTTTATAGTGCTACCTCACTGACACATATTGCCGAAGACACCCCAGCAGGACGCCCCACCCGGTCACATGATACTGAAAACGGGCGAACCAGTCTTCCCACTCCTAAATTGCTGAGCGTTAAGCACGAGTAGAAACTAGCATTTTTACAGACTCTGGTAAGTCTCGCCCAGTGGACAGAATCCAAAGCCTTCCTCACAGGGGCGAAGGCTTAACTGAAGGCCATATCCCATATATTCTAATGGGTGCAGCACTTTTTTTGTCGCTTTTGTTTAGTGAAGTAGCGGACACAAACGCAGCAGCTTTTTACCAACAACCAAAAGATATTAAACTGCCTTATTGTGATTCTCTAATAGCTTCCATTGACAAATTAAATGGTCCGAAAAACAATAAGATATTTGTAATTCAATCGAATGTAGTTTCATGTGCAACAACTTGAGGAGACCGCCGAGAGGAAGCTGTCCTCTGGCGAGCGCACATAACCTATATGTCACGCATAGCTACATTTTACGGAAATATTTTTTTACAGTGTTTAACGTCCTTTCAACAGACAAGGATATTTATGGACGTGCCTCTGTGTGTTGTCTATGCATGCATGTGTGTATGTGTTCTGGAAACGGGGAGTTTTCGTTTATTTGCATCCTTATGAAAGCACGGATCTGATGCCGACTGTATAGTGCTATCTCAATGAAATACCGTGCTGAAGTCACCCAGCACTGCATTCCGCCCGATTACATTATACTAACACAACGGATGAACTAGCCTTCCAATCAGTATTTTATCCAAAGTATACACAGCTTTCCGAACGAAATGAGCAATTGGTCCCGTCTTTTCGAATACGACTTCAAAAACTACTGAAACATTCGGATTTAGGCCTATCATTATTCGGAATTGATATAATACCAGATATTCAACCATGAACAATAAATTCGACTACCTGAAGTAAATTTAGAATCACACAATAATGACAAATCTCGCACTCTCCCGGTTCAATACAAGTTTCAGTGGCATGTATTGTTGGAAACGTATCTTTTCCTGTCGATTACCAAATAATGCATCTATTTTTACAGCTGAAGCTTCTGCCGTTGGTCTGTCTTTGGATGAAACTGAAAATAATGAAATTAACAAAACAGTAAATATTGTCGCATTGTCGATAGACCGTGAAATAATTCAAAAAAGCAAATGGAAAATTCTCTGAGAAATAGCTTTTTAAAACTTTTCATCTCCAAACTTCAGATGGCTGTCTGTCGGCCATTTTGTTTTTCGATCCGTCCAGAATTCGATATGCGGAACAAGGGACTATGGGAAGACCTTCATTCAAAATTTGTTATATATCCCTCGAGTACTTTGAGAGAAAAAAAATATCAACCATAATTCAAAATGGCTTCCTGTCGGCCATCTTGTTTTTCATGTCGAAAGTTTCTATATGTGTTATTCGATAAAGACGTTGGGAAAAGTTAATGTAAAATCTGGTTCTGTAGTATATCTGATATTTTCTGCAAAATAGCGTTTACACAATTAAAGATGGTCACCTACCGGGCATATTTGTTTCCCAAATTGGTTCCACAAGCGAAAGTAGGGATCATCGGAGCACCTTCAAGTGAATCTCGAGAGAAGGATTCCTCCATTGTTTGGTGAAATAGCGCTTGTAATCATTACTTTTCACTGTTTACAATGGCAACCTGTTGGTCATCCGAATCAGTCCCAAAATCAAAATATGCATAACTAATAAACTGCGGGAACCTGATATTCCGCGTTGGACAATTCAACCCCATGTGGAACTATGCTTGCATGAAAAACGAAAAATAAAGAAAATACTTTATACAGGTAGATATCTATTTGAGAATACATATCGCAGCTTCTGTCACGTCAACTGATAGTACCAAGGATGGGAGAAAGGTCGCACCGGCTTGCGTTGATGTTGAATGAACTTCGTCCTACATGCTTCCTGATAGTGTATCTATATTTACAGCTCTCCGACTTGCAGGGGGCTGGGGGTGGGCATCATTTAACGCGACTTAAAGGGACATCACGTGAAGTGCCATATTGTTTTAATGAATGCATGTGTTGTAAGCACTTTCACTTTTGTTACCTTGCTATCCCTATATCCATAGCTCGTTCCAATTGTCCAGTTCGACCATTTGAATTGTTCGGGAAAGCCCTGTTAAACTAGCACCAATAACCTCACGTGACGGTTTCTAAACGAGGCAGTTAACATATGTGGTCTGACCGAGATGTAAAGTTTCCAAAGGGGCCCCCAGTGAGGGGCCCTTCAGGCAACTGCAACTTTTTATTGCACTATGAAACCAAAGAATAAGGTTTTCTAAGTCCTAGTTGAAACTTATTGAATCCCCTTAGCAGTATTTTTAAATCCTCAGAAGTTAATTTCACACATGCCAATTTTCAAAATATAAATGAAGAAATATTTGTTGGCATCTTGGTATTATTTATGGACACCTGGAAATATCTATTACCGGAATGTGACCGGTACAAATGGGTACGGGACCAACCACCTTCCCTGAACCATTGGACAAATCTTTCTGTTAAAAGAAATATTCAAGAGACGAATATCCTTTTTTAAATGTTTTCATAAAGTGTATATATGCATTGAGTATTAAGAAAAAAGAGAAATGTTTGTGATTTTTTTCATTACAACTCGATGTCTTTGTCCACTTTTTCTAGACCATGCATTATATCATACGTTATGTCTGGGTAATCTGGGCAAGTAGGAATTTACTGAGGCATAAACACAATCTGGTATATAAAGACCAAAGGGGTTTAAGAGCCAGTAGACTCCGCCTTACCAAAACATACGAATTTTTCACCCTGATAATATTGTATTACTCTTTTACTGCAAAATTATAAGTGACTTTGTAAGTTTGAGTTGTACTTGACTGCTACCAAAATAGGCCCTTTCGGACACCTTTTCGGCAATATTTCGGACAATACACAACCATCTTTGTAGTTAGCACTCATACGTTAACAATTAGTAAGTCATACATAGTATTCATCACACGCAATAAACATTTCTTGCAAAACCAGTACGTATATTATTCCCCTTATTGGTTTTACTCCGTTTCTCATTCTTCCGCGACTTCTCATTCCGCCGAAAAAGGATCCGACACTTTTCTCAAAAACTACCTAACAGAGATTAATGAAACTTTTAAACAAGTGTTCGTCAGGGTCAGGGTGTGTGCAAATGACCTTTCATTTTCCAATCGGTTAACAAAGATGGCCACCACGGCCTCTGATTGATCGAAATGTAATATTGCTCGATTTTGCTCAGATTTGGTATGAAGGTGTATTTTTGCATCTTGAGACAATGGGGGCAGTTTGAGGGAACTTCTGTTATGGTCCCCCATTACAATTAGTACTTATTATTATTATTATTAAATGGTTAACAGCCCATCAACACATGATAGGCCATTTGGCCCAACAAATGGTCGAATAAAACAAATGAAAAATAGGAAACGGGTTGAAATACTTGATTATTATATGTTGTCAATACTTTACAGAGATTAAAGCATACTTGTATTTGAACCCTTTTTAGTATAAGTAGGTACGTAAGTGTTTCATCCTGAACCGTCATTTTGATATATTTAAATCTTGTATGTGAATAAATCAATTGTTTACTTCAGCAAAATAATTAAATCATACCATTTTACTGAACACGAGAATATAATAAATTATGTAATTAGAATAGTGCACGAATCTTAGTTGACCCCGAGTACCGACAGAGGAGAGAACAGAAAACGCCGTTGTCGTACTGTACAACATCACAACAGTTATCCCTTGGAGGGCCCCATAGGAAAATCAAACTAACCAGTCACTTATACCTTTCTTTCGCATACACTCCTATATATAGAAAGAAACGCAAAGTAAACTCTCTCCGATACATGTCCAATAACATACAGTGTAACAAAATAAGTTCATCTGTGTTCCAACTTAGGCAAAGGTACTAGCAACTAGCAATGTTTATATATACATCATTTCTGTCGATTCAATTTCAGTTTTATACCAGCTATCCGGAAGAGTAAATTGACCTTTGAATACTTCTCAATGCTTTCGCAACGTTATCCTTGCGATATCTTTTGATATTTCGGCAACTTTTCGTTTCGTAGCTGACGCGGTAGCGGTATTCACTCATAACACTTCCAACGGCCAGTCATTTTGTTTACAATAAAATTGCGTGTTATGTGCATGCGTTAGTAGCTCTGATGCAGGAAAATTCTTACATAGCACGTTGGTCAGACAGGTAGAAATACCGATGATTATCTTTATTTATTCATTTTATGAATATAAATCAGCAAAATCCTATCGTTATTTTCTATAAGGAGACTCACTTGATATGTTTATGTAGTATTTGAAGAAAAAAATACTAAAAAAACCTTCACCGTGAAGCCCTTTTAAGTATATGAAGCGGGATACAGCAGGCATATTTCCCCATTAAACCTGCAGGGGGTGCATTGAAACTATGATGAGATATTTGCATACTCCATCATTTTTTTGCACATTGCCTATTGGTTCGTTTCGTTTTGATAAAAAATAGCAGAGCAATACTGCTATAACGCCTTGATATGCAGTCCCTTTAGGGCTTTACTTGTTTCTGCGGTTTTGACCAGGACAATGTATTGTCAAACAAACATATTGTACTACAAAAACAACATATTATATCATAGAAGTTGCTCAGGTATGAATAGACACGGTGTATTGCATCATAAATAACACTAATCAGCTGTTGATTATGTCATATGATTGCGATTCACGTGCGTTAGTTCCGACATATGAATGCCAATCTCTTTACATTGGAACAAACAACATCCGGTGATAAGACAAACGTGTCCGAGTTAAATGCCGCTGAGTAATCACTAAGCGAGCAGGCGTCATGAAACACTGGTTAATACAATGGCGATTGTAGGGACAGCTTGGAAAATGTCGAAATCAATTATACTGATAACTAGATTTGTAATTCTTTTTAAACTTCTTTCGTGAACCGATTTAAATTCTTGGACAAGGTAGAATCCAATGGACATTTTCGCTATAATAACATGCGGAATGAATTCATGATCTACAATCTACAGCGATTTGTCTTGACGATGGAATCCATTTTGCCGAAACAAGGAAGCTAAAATGTCAAAACACGTATTATCAATGATCCCTAAGAAAACAATCCTTGCAAGATATAGCGTAAACAATATTCGTATCTGCACACATTAACTATTATAATGGAATAGAGTTGATGTACACCTACGCTATTGTTTTCTGTCGAGAGTATTTGTACCTGTACATAAAAATAAATCATTTCCGTGTACCATGTGATATTTCATCAATACAGAAAACGTATAAATTGAATGTTTGTTAATTTTGTGTCCCTACAACATTTTATGCCATATATTTATATGTCTCACTCCACGCGGCTACTAAAAAATTTACACCAACACAAATGCACTATTTGCCGCTAGCTCGCTGAATGGACTTAGGGCGGTGGGCGTTTAATTAAGCATCGAACTGTTTTTGTATGGTATGTATTTATGATCTATTTGAATGACACAGCTTTGCAAGCAAACAAGAGTTGGGACTCGCTGGCAACGCGGAGAAACCGTGTGAGGAGATGAAAGTTTGCCATCTACGAAAACTGCTGTGATATTTCTTGTTGGTGTTGTCTATTGTATTTACAGCCTTGTCAACTGTAAATGTAACCTGTCGTGTGTGATTTTGACTGCATTAAGCCATGTGTGGCAGTGTCCTTTCACAGTATTGTTAAGAAAACAGTTAAGTGCCAAGTAAGCTCGAACGAATTCAAATTACGGTATACTTACCTCCGGTCGAGGTCATTGTAACAGTTACTAAAATAGATTAATCACTTCATTGAATAGATAAATTACTTAACACTTGCTTGTTAACGTTCTACCGACTCCATTTTCAGTGGGATTTCAAGATAAACATGCACAACAAAAGACCAAGGGAAACTTGCATATCAAGTAGGGGAAATATCCTTTCAGCTCTTTTAGAGAACTAACTATATTAAACTTTAACTGTCAAAATCCAAGGTGGCCGCCTAACGGCCATTTTCACCCCTGCAGGTGGGAGATCGGGAAAAGATCTAATTTTATCCACTACATGTATCATAGGAGGCAACTAATGCTGGAACTCCCTGCAGAATTAGGGATTTGCTTTGGTGTCCTCTATTTTGGGACACAAAAACTACCATAATAAATCTACTGCGCCCATTGCAATATTTGAGATCTTTATCTTTCTCTCTACTTCTAACTTCCTTTATTTCCTTACGCCTTACTTGGAAATACCTCACTTTTGGCTTGAATGTTGAGCGTTCAAGTGAGGAAGGCAATGCGTTCTGTCTCCAGGCCGGGATATACCCAAGTCCTAAAATAATAATAATAATATACAAAATTTATATAGCGCCCTATATAATTTGTAAAATTACTCTAAGGCGCTTTACAACATATGGATAATAGTAATGGTTATAATTGTGAAAACAAACAACAATTGCTTGCAATCACTTTCATACATTTAACAAGCAATGTGCACATAATTGAACAAATAAAAGGGTGGTATTTACATGACGTCTTTGCAAAGATTATAAAATGCAGACGTGAAGAGGTGAGTTTTTATATCCCTCTTGAACTTTGCCAGGGTATTTGACCTCCTAATAGCAGATGGTAAGCTATTCCACAACGTATCCGAAACCCTCCCAAAGCATCTGTTTCAGTAGGTCACAGTACGAGATTTTGGGACACACAACAAAGATTCTGACTCCGACCGCAGTGATCTTGACGGCTGATACAGGTAACAAGCTCCTGTAGGTAATGAAGAGCTGTTCTATTCAGTGCCTTGTATGTATATACCAGAATTTTGTACTGCGACCTGTATCTTACAGGTAACCAGTGCAACGAATAAAGCGCAGGTGTGATGTGCTCTCTCTTTCGAGTACGAGTAACTAGCCGTACTGCAGTGTTCTGGACCCTCTGCAGACAACTAGTTAGTTTGTCAGATATACCACAGAGCAGGGCGTTACCATAATCCAACCGAGAGGTAACAAGTGAATGGTTGTTGTTATTCCCTGCTTAACGTTTAGCATTTACGGGAGCATTTACGGGAATGGCAACAACTGGTTCCCCGTTGTCAGTATAATGTGACCGAGCGGAATGCATTGCTGGGTGCCTTCGGCATAGTATTTCAGTGAAATAGCACTATAAAGTCGGCATCAGGTCTGCGCTATCACAAGGAGGCAAGCACACCAACGAACCCTGTCTCCTGCATACACCCACGCACGCATGCATACACTACAAACATGGATGCACGTCCTTAAATGAATTTGCTGTTATACGTGTAATAGGGCGTTAAACAAAAAATAAACCAAACTAAACTAAAATCGGCAATTTTGTTTATGAGACAGTCTCAAATGGAAATAGGCATAACTAAGGACCAAGGGGAATCTACTGAAGAAATTTGTGAAAGTTCTCTCTAGTCCTTACTCAGAAATAGCGATAACAAGAATTGTTTAAGGACGAGCGAAGGGCGATTGGAATAGCCTACCTTCTGATGATAAAAGGCTGAGATTAGGATTTGCTTGGTTGTGTATCTCTATATGATAACGTAGGATTGAATGACCATACAAAGACAGAACTTTGTGTATAGGCTGCAATAATTGCCACAAAGAATCGTATTGATTTGGATATGGTCAGTTCGAGATAAATGTCAACTTTCACTTCTATTATAAATAGATTGTTTGCGTAGTCACGCTTTTCAGGATAAGTTAAAGGGTCATTCAATGTAGCGTATTGGGATGAAGGTTGCTTACTGGATGAGAGGAAGCCTATTGAGTCGGGGCCTAGTCCGCCAAAGATTCAAGTTTCCTTTATCTAAAATACGATTTTACCTTGTAATGCCTCGCCGGATGATGTACTTAAAACTGAATGACCATCCAAAGTTAAAATAAAAATTGAGTAGCCAATTGAATTTTGGCGGTCTCCGCTACAGTTCTATGTCCTGTTGCTTATAATAACATTTTGTTTATCTGAATTATTTCAAAATTCAGTATGTGAGTAGCCTAGCCCTAGCTGACGCAAATAATTGGTTTTGCCTTGGTGCACCTAAAATCATGGTCACAATTGGTAGAATATAATTCTGCCCGTGCACAAGTTGGAAACTAATAATCATACTAATTCAGAATCTGCCTATCAAATCCACAGATTGAGTAGGAAGTTCTTAAAGAATAAATGTACAACAAATTTTACACATTTTGTACGAGTTTTCCTGCCTTTTTCGAATGCAAATCTTCACTTGAAGTTTGGGTTGGAATAGCTGTCCCGTCTGGTCTCCGTCAACATAAAGTTATTATACAACACAGACGTAGTTTTTTCTTTTAAGTTTTCTTTTTTTTAATACAATAATGCATCAAATTGGTTTAAGTATGTCAGTTTGGCATATAGGATATAATGTAAGAACGATACGACGGATTCAAATGCAAACCAAACAGAGATTACATTAAATATCGACTTCCTGTAAAAAGATTGGTTTTATAGCCTTATAAAATCACTGCTCATTATTTTATTTTTTTGCTACGTTGTATCGATTTCCTTACAAGTGCAATATCCTATTCAATTTTGGTTTATTGCTACCATGAATCTCAATTTGTTAACGCTGTTTTATCGTTTGTAATGCTTTTATTACAAATTTACGGGGAAGCACACAGAAATATGATCAGATAATTGTAACAGAGGTTCTACATTTTGTGGATATAACGAACTCGAATATCAAGCTATGCTATGTATTGTAAGCGTTGGTACGTGTCCTGTAACGATAAATAAAGATGGTTAACACAGTAAACGTCAGTTTCCAATCCAATGATGTATTAGAAATAGAACTGCTGCGAATACAAAAAAAATGTGTTTCTAAATTTAAAAAAACCAACAGTTTATATGTTGGTATCTATACCCTGTTGCTGACAACATGAAAAACGATCATGAACTCTGTTTTGTTTTTGTATTGTTTAACGCCCTATGGGACAATGGGAGTCATTAAGGGCCAAACAATACTGTAAAAAAACACTCAGAAAAATGAACACATCAAACCAAAACTTAATAGCTTAAAATATATAAAAGTTTAAGAAATACATCAACCGCAAACGTGTAAATGATCATATATTCACATAAACTGTATCAAACATTCTTTTTATAGACAATACATCATAAAATCTGTCACGTATTTGTTTGAACAATAAGAGGCTGGTCTTACGTAGAAAGCGAACTCATTGTTTTCATGAAGTTCGCCTGCTACCGCCATGAACTTGTCCGAGTAAATTCACAGTAAACTTTACGTCGGATTCCTCTGCAACCTTACTTGAAAATTGTCTATATGTGTAAGTCACCCTTTAATAATCCAGCTGTGTATCCAATGCCTTTCACGGCCTCTCATTGGTAGAAACTACAAGATAGATCTCCATGAAACATAAAGAGTATTGGTAGACATAGGCATCTACAAAAGAAACCTTTTCCTTACATATTTTCATCCAAGATGGGAACCACGGTCTCTGAATCGTCAAGATAAAGATATTAACAAACTATCAAAATAAGTACGTAAATAAGAGTAGGTGTTTACGTCAGTACGAACAGCTAAGATGGTAACATCATTATCGACCGAGGAAACGTTTTTGAAATAACTGCCTCCTCTACACGTAGAACTTGTTTTCATACAAACCGTCCTATCGGAAGTCCTTGGTTATTATTAATACATGGCTGTTCCAATAGGCACAGAGAGCCATGCGAGTTTTTGCTTGATGACGTTTGTTCGTATTGTCTTGTTCTAAGGTGTTCCTGCAGTACACCTTAGCTGTAAGGAAACAATGGAATATTTGGTCAGGTATTGCATCAAGAACGATCACTCTTCTCAACAATCTCTTGAAAGCCTATCCAAATTATTTGCAGATGACACCTCTTTATTATGTTCGGAAGAATCTCCTCAGGTTATTGAAACTAAAATTAACAGTGACTTAGTTAAGATCCAAAATTGGGCAGATAAATGGTTAGTTAAATTCAATCCTGTAAAAACGAAAGCATTACTTATTTCAAATATAGAACTTGATTATGTTATAGATATTAATTTTAATAATGTAAGTGTTGACTTCGTGGATAATCATAGACACCTCAGAGTAGTTCTGGATACAAATTGTAAATGGAGTAACCACATTAAAAATATGCGAAAAAGTTTCAATACAGGTAAGTGTACTGCGCAAACTAAAATATATATTAAATAGACTAACTCTTAATAAAATATACAGATCCTATATTCTTCCATTACTAGAATACGGTTGCGAGGTATGGGATGGGTGTACTCTCGGTGATGCAGACAAACTAGAAAAACTTGAGTCTGCACGGATAATCATGGGTTTACCCTCTTATTCTAGCAGAACATATTTATACTCTGAAAGTGGATTCGAACCCTTATCTCAGAGAAGATCTAGGAGAAAACTACAAAATTTACAATAATTTCACGCCAACCTATTTTACTTCTCTACTGTCTCCTCTTGTCAGAAAATTCACAATTCAACCTCCGTAATGCCGATAATTATTCTCTTCCTAGTTTCCGACTTCAACTTTCAAACTCATCCTTTTTCCCTTCTACAATCCGACTTTGGAACCAATTAGACCTAGACCTAGACATAAGACACAGAGTTTCACATGCAGCGTTTAAGAATTCTCTCCTAAATCTTCAAAATTTACATGTTCCAAAATATTATCTGATTGGTGATAGAAAACTTAACATTTTACATACCAGATTAAGAAACAGAGCTAGTACCTTAAATAATTATCTATTCCATGCAAATCTAATAAATTTCCGACCCCCCCCCCCCCCCCCCCCCCCACCCCCCCCCCCCCACCACACACACACACACACACACACACACACACAGACACAGACACACATACCTCCACTTCTTTTTACAGAAATTGTACGAACTTGGTATTAATATTATCTATGTTTGTTAATTTATTAGTCGAAAATCATTTTTATCTTAAATGTTGAAGAGTCGTGTTTCTTGTCTTCCCCGATACAAACGACACTAGTGAAACGAAAATACCAGAAGGAATCGAATTTACAAGGAAAAGGCAACAGAGGCACGGGAAGTGATACACATTCGAAAAGCAGAGTGTTTTGAATAGTGGACATTGTTACTAGTGCCGTCTGTGTCGGAGAAGATCGCTACCACGATTTCAAATTAAATATCTTCAAGCTATGACATCCCCCCCCCCTTCTCTCTCTCTCTCATCCCCCAATTTATACGGTTTCGTGTTAAAACATATACACTTAATGTTTACTTATGTTTCTATATTCTAGCAACATCTATAAACTTATCGTTCTGTCTGTACATTCTTATATTTAGAAATTGTGTTTTCTGTGTTTTTAAACAAATTTAATCGACACATGTAAAATTACAACACAATCCCGTATACAGGTAAACATAACCACTTTGTACATGTACCTGTACCGTAGTTTTCTTCCCCCCTGGGGCACTTACGTCACTCGTCGGGTAAGGCCGGGGGTGTGAAAATCCAGGTGAAGGGGAGCTATAGGCAAACTAATGCAAATAACAAATATTATTCATTACGGTCAAGCGGTATCGCATATCAGCTCTGTGTGTCAGGCACTGGTCAGGTAAAACTCCGGACACTCATAAAATTGTTATTTACCTGTTCTGTTACCTTGGAGCCAAACCCATTCTTGACAGCCTAACGGTCGCTGTAATACTGTGTAACACGAATTGTGAAATTGTATAATCTTGATTATTGTGATGAGAAATTACTGCTATATACACAGTGTACATTATCGCATACGAGCCTTCCGTAATTTTTATCTACGAATGATACCAAATCGCACAGTTGTGCGGAGAGAAGCGCACAACGGCGAACGATTGCTAAATCGCACATTTGTGCGCACCATGTTTGGACGATGTGCGGACGGTGTGTGAGCGATGTATGCACGGTGAGCGCACGCTATTAGTGGTGCGTTGTGCGGTCCCACAACTGTATATATATATTCATTATGTTATAGGGAAAGGGCTTTACATAAATTGGACAACTTGTGCCCAATCCCTTTTGTATATTAGATGCAAATAAAAATACGTTTAAATCAAATCAACAATCTACCCTAAAATCAGCCAAGCGTGACGATGTCATTGTGTGACTGTGTGAAAGCGCTTCTTTAGTCCAAATCACGCGGCGTGATCAAGCCAAGCCGGAGTTTTTCAAATAAATAATCTCAACGGATACTCCAAGTTCAGCCACATTAATTTTCCACGTTGGCATTTTGATTTCGCCATTGACTGAGATGCCACGCTTAACGCAAATTCAGTGGGGTAGAGCAATTGCGATGTTGATGGATTGTCATAGCCAAACTACTGTCACACGGCAGTTTGGTGTTGGCCCGTGTACAATTAACCGTCTCTATACACGTTTCCGTGCTACTGGGTAAGTTTCCGATCGTCCCAGGAGGGGTCGTCCACGTGTAACGACCGCACGGCAGGACAAGGCGATTCGATTGTCGCAATTGCGCAACAGATTCAAGACTGTTGTAGAGACTGCGTCGTATACCTTAGGTACTCATGGCAGATCCATTAGACCTCAAACTGCCAGGAACGGCTTGCGAATAGGTTTGGGATGCGTCGATGGAGGCGTGTATCGCTCAGACGGAGGAAAAAGGGTATATCGCAGACGCGGTGAGCGTTTCGCCGACGCATGCGTGGTTGAACGCGATATATTCGGTGGGGCTTCTGTAATGGTTTGGGAAGGCATCTCCCATGGAGTAAAATCCCCCTTAGTGGTCCTGGATCAAAACCTCAATGCCGTTCGATACAGAGACCAGATCCTCCAACCACATGTCCTTCTCAGACGTCATAACCTAATTTTCCAGCAAGACAATGATCGACCGCATGTTGCCAGAGTCTGTTGTGATTTTCTCATGGCAAACAATGTTCAGCCTCTGGAATGGCCCCCATATAGCCCTGACATGTCTTCCATTGAGCATCTGTGGGATGAGCTGGACAGGCGTATTAGGAAACGTAAAAAAAAAAAACTATTAGCGCCCAGTTGATCGCAGCATTAACACAAGAATAGAACAACAATCCCTTAAGGCGAATAAATGTTCTCATGAATTCAATGCATAGGGGAATCCATACAGGGATTCGTGCAAAAGGTGCCCACACCAGGCACTGAAGTGTCATTTTGTTTTTCGCGGGTATCCCACTTTGAGTAACTACTGATGACACGAGTGACATCACACAGACTTTTCCTCTATAGTAATGTAAAGAGGAGACTTGTCCCTTCATATTGATATACATTTTTGTACAAATTTTGCATAATTTAATTGCTATCATCAGCTAAGGTCTTTTTAGGACGTTTCTCCATGTGTATAATGTATTGCTGGAGACGGAATCTGTTGGGTGTAATTGCCTACTTGCGATAGCGTGGAGCTGATGCCAAAGGAGGTCCTTGCCAGTTTTAATGTTAGGTCATTCATAAACTAATAATTCCTCTTTTATTGAATCGCGGTTTCAGACTCAATGAATAGCACGTCACGAACAATTTACAGTATAACACGTGTTATTAAGTAGCACTAATCTTCAGCCAACACGTTGTGGGATACAGCATATCTATTCTTGATTTATTCAATATCCCCATTAACGGAGAAGGAAGAAACCACCCGAAATTCTGCAGGGACCACATTATTCGCCTCAGTGTGCATCGAGTATGCGTTTATGTTAAACCTACAGTGGGATGATCGATGCAACAATCTCATTTACGTCATTTGGGAAAGGGTGTCACAATGCTGAAAACATAAATGACAGCAAACTGTTTATAAGGCTGGCCTAAACATTTGGTCATCCTTGAGTTTTTAAATGTTGAACGTCTTTACAAAATCATTAATCTAAACGTTTTATAATTCACATCTTAATCATTAAAAAGCGTCAACTTCGTAAAATGTTCATACAAATATTCCTATTAGTTTAATTACGTTTAAAGTCTTACTTACAACCTTTGTTATTTACGTTAAAACATATAATATATGTGTACATAGAGACACGTCCTCAAATTACCGTGGCTGTCAATAGAACGTAAAACTTAATAAAAACAAAAGAACATTGTGTGCTGAAGGCAGTGCATGTTGTTGTAGATCCGACATGAGAATGTTACCTTACTACAAAACCATGCCGAGGGCAACCAACACAGTATTCTCTCCAGTCACATTATACTGATAGCGGGTAAACCAGTTAGTGTGATTACCTTCAATGCTGTACTTCAGATATTCGATATGAACATCGAAACTGTAGAAAACGACGGATTCACGTAAATCATCTCTTAAGATGGACGGTTAACTGATGTTTAAGGAGTAAAGTAACGACTGTCGTTTCCAACGTGTGTGTACATGTTGAAACGAAACCCATGCAAGAGCTTTCTATTTGTAAATCTCTCATCGTTATACAAATTGACGTTTTTCTTTAAACATTTCTTGGCCTTAATTACCTATCCCGTGTTGATGAGCCGTTAAGCATTTGAAAATAGACAATGATATTAATCGTTATTTTTGAAACAGGTTCTAAATATTGTGAAGTTTTAATCACGGGATTCCTAGGAAATACAAACATTTTCTTTGAGATGAAGTATATGATTTAGATTTCAACTGATTATCAGCCGCCTATCTGAAAAAGGACAAACTGGTCTCGTTTTTATTATCATAGGTTTAGAAAAAAACATGGGATCTGTGCAAAGAATAAATAAAATAGGAATCAATATCGTTTTGTAAAAATATAGTCCACAAAGATATAAACGAAATCAAATTCATGGAAGACAAATTAGCTGTGTTAAATCAATCAAGTAATCCGCTGAATGAACATGAACTAGCCGCCGAACAGCAAGAATTAGAGCGAGAAATAACACATTTTTTTTCCTAAATCTAGAACGAAATAGGCAACAGAAAAAAGTCATTAGTACGTTAGAAACAGACAACGGGCTGATTACAAAGGCAATTGAAAAGTCTAAACAAATACACGACTTTAATGAGAAATTGAATCAAACGTCGAATCCCAGTATAAATGATATAAACGAGTACTTAGATAACATGGACATACCAAATATATTATCAGAAAAGGATCAGGCGCTCTTTGAAGGAATATAAAAGTAGAGGAGTGAATTACAGCAGTTAATAAGATGAAACTAAATAAAAGCCCGGGTAACGAATCTACGATGGATTAACGGTCGAATTGTATAGACCATTTTGGAAACAGTAGGAAATATGGTATTTGACGTCTTAAATGAATGTTACGCCAATGAAGAAATGAGTTAATAAAAAAAACTGGGCTAATTACATTAATACACAAAATAGGTAATGAGCAAAAGTTAGAAAACTAGAGACCTATAACATTATTAAACATAGACTATAAGATAGCAGCATTCATATTAGCTACACGATTAAAACCAGTTATGGAAAATATTATAAATACTTACCAAAATGGATACATTCAAATTAGATTTATGGGGTATAATATTAGGCAGATACAAGATATCATTGATTGTGCTGAATAATTTGATATACATGATGTGTGTCTTCGGCAGTATGTTTTAGTGAGGTAGCACTATAAAGTCGGCATCAGTTCCGCGCTATCACAAGGAGACAAACACGAACATATAGCAGCATCCCGAAACACACACGCATACACTACACGCATGCATCTTGCACACAGGGGAAGCCGTCCTTAAATGACCATAGCTGTTGATAGGACATTAAACAATACTAAACCAAACCAACCCAATCTCAAAAGTGTTTGAAACGATTGAATATAATTTTATGACTGGTTGTTAAAAAAATGGTTTTTGGGACTCATTTACACATTGGATTAAAACTTTTTATAAAACATAAGTGGAATCGTTAAGAACAATAAGACCAAATATGGAACACATCCTTTCAATCCTACAGAAGAGAAGGATTTTAAAGAATTTGCATTATTTCCCCTATTGGGTCCCGCCCCTCAGCCCCCAGGGGATCCACACCCACCGTTTATACAAAAATTGAGTCCCCTTGGCCTCAGCATGCTCCAGGCCAAATTTAGTCAAAATCTACTCGGCCGTTCAGGACAAAAAGTGTTTTAAAGGAAAAGTTGACAGACGGACGGACGACGGACGCTGCAGTATGGCATAAGCTCACCATGGTCCGTTGGACCAGGGAGCTAAATATTGACAATACACAGGTGCTACGAGTAGAGCAAATTAAGGAATTAGAGCGTTTGATATACAATTTCCCCACAGAAGGGATTGAAAGAGTTAAACGAGACGTATCAATACAAAATTATGAAAAAGGAGGTATTAAAATACGAGATGTTTAGATGTTATAAGAGTGGGTTTGGTTAAAAAATTGACAAACAATTTTTACGCTAACTGGAAAAAAATACCAAAAATGATGTATAAATGTTGGAGAAACTGGTTAATATTTAAAATGAATTTGAAAAAAGAAAAACAATCAATTGGATACCTTGATAAGAATGTTAGGGATTTCTATATAAAATTTTCAGAATCGTGGATGAAGGTAGGTGGAGGACAGACAAACAATAATAATTCCTTCGCTTCATTAAGGAAAGAGAAAATATGAGGAAATCAAAATATCATACTAGGCGGTTAAACTTTAATCTTTAAAAAATGGATAGACATCAATATGATATACATGTATATTGAAGTCAATCGATGAAGCTGGTAGAATACACGAAACACATATACGAGACAAACTAGTTAATAAATAGGAAAGGATGAGTGAAATAATGCCAGCCAAAACTGCAATTCACAAAAAATTGCAACAAGCGCTATCACCGCAAAACTCGATAAAAACAAGAGTTTATTTTGGCAGGGAAAAAATAATTATATACGATAAAAAAAGAAGTACGCCCATCAACTTAAAGATGTTAAAAAATAAAGATGTTTATAGATTAGCTATTCAAATGAGATATGTGAGACCTATGAATAAAGATCGCTGGGTCAATTATTTCCGACAAAATGGTACAATAGAAATTAATCATATGTTACGGTTTGTTTTCAATAGATTAATAGATAACAGATATAAAATATTAAAATGGACATTATTTCATTATATAATTCCATCTAGACAGATATTAAAAAGGATGAAAATAACAGATAATGATATCTGTAACGTCTTCCGGGAAAAATATGAGCATTATTTCATTAGCTGTAAATATCTAGATCGGTTGTGGAATAGAATAAACATGAGAAGCCTACACAATAAAGGTTAAGGATATAAGATACAAACAATCTTGAGAATACAAATATAAGATTAAATTTGATAGGATTCGCGGTATACAAAACGTATCATTTAAGCGACCAAACAACTTAACAAGTAAACCCACTCGATATATTCAAGCAGGTAATGAACCAAATGTGTATAATCCAAAAAGGCCATAACAAAATGTTACATAAGTTTATGAAGGGGATGATGTAGATAGTATTATTAGCACTACTAAACCAGTACATAAGCGATTCCAGTGAAGGCTCAGGGGTCACAGTCCGTTATATATGTGATTCCGGACCCTGTGAGCAAATGTGGGAGTCCGTCCTACGGATAGCGTTATAGGACTCACACAACTAAATAATTTACTATATTTTATTACCAAACATTTTAGCTAATAACTTTAATATTGGAAGTTCAAAACTAGTGACAACTGTCTAAATTCATAAATACATACCTTGCAAAGGCTACAAAATGACTTTTGTTTAGTGGCATATTGGAGTGTCACAGCGCCAAGAAGTTGACAACCGGAAGTTTACAAGCAAAACCGGTGTCCCAAAACAGAAACGCCCCCAGACATTTTGCCCCTGTGCAAATTCGCACACAGATATGGAAATATATCAAAAGTATATATTTTTGAAAAGTTAAATACCTGAACATTTCATTTATCTAAACATCTGTCATCAGTTCCTTATCAAACTCCTTCAGCGGCCCAGTAATTAGCCGGAACTTATTTCAGATAGGAACTACAAACGTATGAAACACTTGCTGATTGGCTGATTTAGTTGTGTGAGTCCTTAAACGCGGTCCATTAGTACCACCGGTGCTTTTCACGCTTCATTTGTATATCAATTAAGTATGATGCAAAATGCTAATACTTTGACTGGATACTGATACAGATTGTATTATGATTAGAGCCTACAAATAACTTATGCAAAATAAGATACTCTACTTACATAAAATTAACAGATAAATCCATCCAGAGAATAAGCACGTGCGTGATCCGGGTAAATAATAAACTAAATTTAGAAAATATCCGAACAAATTTCCGGAAAAACCCGAAAACATACAGACAAAAGTTATAAGGGGAATTCAATAGAATTTACATGTTGATAGCTCGGTTGATGTGGCAACAGTTGTTACCAAGACTGAATACAGAAATATATCAGAACATAAGGACGACAAGCTAAGAGCATGTATGTTGTACTGATATTGAGAAAACTAAATAAAAGACAATATTCAAGTAGCAAAATATAGCAAACAATCACTGTGATGAGATCAAAAACGAAAATCAGCAAATGTTATGAAATACCTATAATTTAGGCTGGTACAAAAATTATATTCATAAAAAAGACGTATCAATTCAATGTTGTATATTTTAGATTATAATCAGTATGTGTATGTATATGAGCGAATTGATATGTATGGTTGTATTTTTATAGATATACATGTATGCGTTACCTGGGGATTGTTTTGTATGTATGCATGTATGTATGTATGTTTGTATGTATGTATGTTTGTATGTATTGAACTGAATTAAATTGAATATCTTTATTTACTCAAACAAGTGAAGATTATGAAGCGAAGTACAATATAGATATATGATATTTTGTTTTATCAATGTAATATTTACACTATGTTTGTCTGTCTGTCTGTATGTTTTACATCGGTCAAACCGGTAATGAACTCAGAACACGTATGACTGTACATAGGCAACAAACTAGAACTGATTCTTTACGAAATCTTCATGTTAACAAACATATTCATGAATGTGCTGGAGATAAATTTAATGTATTACCTTTGTATCAACTATTTTCATCAGACACTATTTTAAGAGAAACGAAAGAAGACCAACTAATCAAAATATTAAAATCAAGTCTCAACAGGCCACAGAGAAATTTTACACTAAATTGTCCACCAATCTTGTGTACTTCGCGACGTCACGTCACTATTGTAGTGTGATGACATGTAATTGTGACGTCACGACGTTGTTCTTTTGAATAAACCTGGAGAGCCCTGTGAAGGGTGAAAGCAGCTAGTTTTTTAGTCGGTCGTTAATCTTATTTTTTTCTATATTTACTTCCTTCACATGGACATTTAATCCCTTTTTATTATATATATATATATATATCTATAGAAAATAAGATTAACGACCGACTAAAAAACTAGCTACTTTCACCTTCACAGGACTCTTCAGGTTTATTCAAAAGAAGTACTAGTGGACCTACTTGCATTTTGCTTCTCATGTTTTTACAGATACCTATGGTTTTATCACCCTCGTTTATTCTATTCCAGAACCGATCTAGATATTTACAGCTAATGAAATAATGCTCAGGACGCCCCATCCGGTCACATTATACTGACAACGGGCGAACCAGTCGTCCCACTCCTAATTTGCTGAGCGTTAAGCAGGAGTATAAACTACCATTTTTAAAGACTTTGGTATGTTTCGGCCAGGAGACAGAACCCAAAGCCTTCCTTACAGGGACTAACGCTCAACAAGTGGCCAAAAGTGAGGCATTGTCAAGGGAGTCATTAGGAAGAAGAAAGTTATTTAGAAAGGAGAGAAGAGATAAGGTCCCAATTTTAGTCGCCTCTTACGATCATGCAATTGGGGGCAGCAGGTACAATTCTTACGCCCTACCTGCAGGGGAAGTTCAAATGTATGACCTTTGCCTATAGTCAATGTCACAGGGGTCATTAGTCTAAAAATAACTTTTAACAACTTCTGATAAATAACCAAAATGCCAAGGGTGATGATGTTTTGCTAATGGCATGCATGAAGGATTAACAACTTCTCATAAACAAACAGATGGCTAGGATGATGACACATTATATTCAAGGTCGCAGGGGTCAATTTGTAAAATCTTTAAATGACCTTTTCTGTAAAACCAAAATGCAAAGGATGGTGATATGTGACCATTTGCATGCTCAGATGAATAGCTATCAAGATTGTTCAGGTGAATGACCTTGACACGTTTTCAAACTCACATCTGGTCATTTGTGTATAAATCTTTAAAAGTCATCTTCTCAAGAAACAAAAGGTATAGGGAAGTAATATTTAGCAAGTTGCATCTGGGATGAAGGGCTATAGAATTTGTTCAACATAATGTCCTTTTTTGACGTTCACGGTTACAGGGGTCAAATGTGATTAAATCTTAGAACAGGTTATTTTGAATGACTTTGAGTCAAGACACTGATATTTTTTAAGTAGCTTTGTTTTAGTCTACTTTGAAGGTTACAATTGTGAGATTTTTATCAGGTGAGCGATGCAGGTTCATTGGGCTTCTTGTTTTATTTTCTTTAACGATCTAATAACGGTGATTGTAATTGAAATGTGTGCCTCTATGTGTATATATATTCATTTGTATTTGATGCAAGGCATAGCGGTATATTTTCTATATTGTTTAACGTCTTATTAACAGCTTAGACCGACTTGAGATTGCTACATTGTACCGTACTAAATTACCTACTCCTTGAACCATCAAAGTTTAAAGAAAACTTGTTTTGCACACAACGCAAAAGATATTCGGTCTGTTCTCCTGTCAATCAACAGCTTCTTAAAAGACAACAAAGGAAACATGAGTGTATTTGAACAGTTATATTTCGTTGCTTCAAAAAGTTAAAAAAAAAAACACGCTGATCAGTAATATTTGCAAGAAAAATGTTTAATTTTGTCAAATTGTCCTAATATTTAGATTCACCCAGATATTTACATTTTTACAGTTTATACTCTAAATACAAAACCATGTTGTTTTAATTTCATGTTGGTTACCGCGGTGTACTTTAAGAAATATACATTGACGTTAACGTAACCAGAGACACTGAATCCTTTGTGTATTCCTATAAATGCGTCAATGACAACAGCCGTAGCAACGCCTAAAGGATATTTCCTTCCCAATGGTATTCATCAATGGTTCGTTTCAGATGCTTGGGAAATAAACATGTGGCATACACATATGTTATTATCGTCAATGCATCAAAGGATACATTACCAGAGCCTGATAAAAAAAAAAGCATACAGCTCTCAAAATAACTATTTACGTAACATCCACGTGTCGTGTAAACCGAATGGAAATTGCTAAATTAAAAATTAGTTTCATTTAATATATTAATTTTTGTATCTAATCATGTATACATTTTTGTAAATGTATCCTACAATTTCCATGTTTATTTCATATTACAGACCCGTACACGTTCGCTGTTCCACTTTCAGCGTACCGTTTGCGTAGCATTTCCGTACCGTTTGCGTAGCACTTGCGTATCACTTGCGTAGCATTTCCGTAGTACTTCCGTACCATTACCGTAGCATTTCCGTAGCACTTGCGTAGCGTTTCCGTAGCACTTCCGTATCGTTTCCGTAGCACTTGCGTCTACATCTTTCCATTTAAAAAACGTTTGTGAAACGTTCGGTCGAAAATTTTACGGAATATATACTTGTCGAAACGAATTGTAAAAAAAAACACATTATAAACCGCATTACATAATAATGTACGTGAAAATAATTCCAACCATCATAATAATCTGAAGGGAAAACCCCCACAAAAATGACGGTTTACACATACATGGACGTAACAGCCCTCCTCCCATGGGCCTATTGTGTGTTCCCCACACAAGCATCTAGGCCTTAGGGGTAATTTAAATAACAGGCATACAGCTGGCCATGTGGTAATGACCTATCCCTTGTTTAAGGTATAAACAACTTTAGTGTCCGTTATAAAGGTTGTTAGGGCAACATGACCACCCGCTGACAGATACATTTCTTTCAATATGATATCTACATACCTGAGAATCTAGGCAGTGATAATGCATTGACCATTCACCTGTGGTCACATTGGATTTTGATGTGCTGTACCTGATCAAGGTCACATTCTGTGATTTCAAGTCAATTAAGTCCATGTCAATTAATCCAGTTCATTGTCTATCCACCACGTACAGCTGTATACAGGTAAATCAGTTCAAGGTAAAAACCTACAGGTAAGATACTTTGGCTGTCCCTCGATCAGGAAATGACAGCCCCAGGCACAATTTCATTTCACAACAGTGCCTTAACCAAGGTAAACTAATATTTGGAACTTGGAATTCCTAATTTAATAAAAAAAAAAAGTCCCTTATTAGGATATTTAACTTCTCACGTAGATGATTTGTTTTAAAACTAATCTATTTTTTTTTAAATATTTTATCATGAGTTCTGTTATCAGCGAGCAAGGTTGAATACTAACCCTAATACGTAACAAACTTTTCATATCAGATTACTGAAAATGATGATATTTTTCAGTAATCATTAAAAAAAATCATTATGAAGATAACTTTATTGTCATCTTGTGACTGAGTTCCTGAGAAAATAGAATGTTGTCTATAGCAGAGACATATATATTACAAAACGTCTCTGTCTATAGTAAGTTTGTTAACGGAGTGCCCTCTCTGTGTGTGGTAATTATAAAGGAGTCAAAAATCAGTCAAGCGGTTCCGGGCTAGTGTACCTATGAACTTACATGGTTCAATGAAAAAGATAATTGACCTTTAAACAGCTGACCAATTAGTACCACTTAGCGCCTTTAGCAAGTTACACAGTGGACAGTATATATCAGAGGCTGGGATTAACCTGGCCTAGGGTATATTTGGAAATATAATATTAACGACATCAAGATTTATTAATTAATTAAGGAAAGATTTATTGATATTTTTATACAATGTATACTTAAACAAGAATCAACTACATTTTCATAATAAAATAAAAGATGTATAACAAAAAAAAATGTTTATCTGTGAATGAAATTTTATTAATAGACACGGTATAACATGTATATATTTCAAATCTCCGATGCATGTATTTGCATGTACTAATAAGTAAGCACATTATCGGTCTCCAAATCCTACGGAAAATCTAAAAGTGTATGGAAGTATTAAAGACGATATAAAAAATAGAAATAGAGGTACTGGATCCTTAAAACAGGAGTCTGAAATTATATCATTTTTAATTATTATTGGCTTATTAATTATTACGTTTCTCGTTAAAAATCCGTAACAAGTTTACTTACTGTCAATATTAATTAGTATTTTATTCGGTAAGCAGGTGCCGGTGGAAATACTTCTGACCATAACTTATTATTATCTGTGTGTCGCGTTGATCTGTTAGCGTACGTCAGGTCTTTGTGATGGATATATTACATCGATCTTCCTTTATCCTCGTAGCCTACAGTGTACTGACGTTTCTTCCTATGCATTGTGGGTATGTTCGTTTCGTTTTAGATATTTTATATGCTTCCGCTTTTTATGTAAACCCGTTCTTGTCACCACAAACGAATCACCGTTTGTAAGCGTCATCCGTAGCACTTCCGTACCGTTTGCGTAACATTTCCGTACCGTTTGCGTAGCACTTGCGTACCATTTCCGTACCGTTTGCGTAGCACTTCAGTACCGTTTGCGTCCAAGGTGGAACAGCGAACGTGTACGGGTCTGTACAATGCCAATTATTCGGATACGGTACCTTTAATTTAGTCAATCTTCAACCAGATTAGACTCAATTACCAGCTCTGGTTCACCCGTTGTCATATCATAAGCTATTCAGTTTTAGTTTGATGTGTTTATTTTCGTGAATGTCTCTATTTACAGTATCATAGGCCCTACATGACTCACATTGTCGATGGGCCGTGAAACAATACAAAAACTAAACAAATCAATCACCCGCTTGAGTAAAATGTGATCGGGATGAATGCCGTGCTGGAAGCTTTCGGCATAGTTTTTCAGTGATATAGCACTATAAAGTCAGCATCAGATCCGCACTATCACAAGAAGGCAAATACATCAACATACATGCATAAACAACACGCATGGAGTCGCGTCCTTAAATGACCTTGTATCTCAATAGAACGTTAAACAAAATATAACAAAACAAAACCGACTCTGGAAGAATCGTGACGTCAATGATTTAGAATACTGGTACAATGCATACTTTTCAGGAACACGATTTGATCATTCCACAATGTTGGACTTAGTAGATCCCAAGTGTTGTAAATGTGAGAGAATGATCAAAGAAATTCAAAATAAATGATGTATTTTATAATAGGCATTAAATAACTTAAACGGTTGCTTTAACGTTGTTTATCGTTTTAACTGTTTAAAGTTTTCAATTGTTTTGCGAAGCGATCGAAATAGGTCAATTGTGCAAAGTTCACATTACCTTAAGATA
Source organism: Mizuhopecten yessoensis (assembly GCF_002113885.1). Classification (NCBI taxonomy): domain Eukaryota; kingdom Metazoa; phylum Mollusca; class Bivalvia; order Pectinida; family Pectinidae; genus Mizuhopecten; species Mizuhopecten yessoensis. The sequence goes on along the minus strand of NW_018406991.1, from coordinate 268,217 downwards.
TATGTTCATGGCCAACGAATCGGTTGCACGTCAACTGTAAGATCATAGGAAGTAGCAAATAAGGGACCCCCTGCATTATTTGGGATGTTTAATTTTATGTGTCCTTTACTTGGGGACACAAAAGCGACCAAAATAAATCTGCTGCAACGATTGTGGGATATTTTTAGTTCTTCCTTTTTTATACTACCTTATATATCCTAGCCCCTTTCTTGGCATCAACCCTTTTTTGCTTTAATGTTGGGCTTTCGAACAAGGTGGGGAAGCCAATGGGTTCTATACCGAGGTCGGGATGTACTGAAGTCTTTAAAAAATGAAAGGGGGATGGCAACAACTGGATCACCCGTTGTGAGTATAGTGACTGGGCGGAATGCTGTGCTGGGTGCCTTCAGCATGGTATTTTAGTGATGTAGTACTATACAGATGGCATTGAATTTGGAGGCAATTCAACAACAAACCCTGTCTCCAGCAACCACATGCACGTATTCATAATACACCTAGAGATTGGTTTGGTTTAGTATTTTTGAACGTCTTATCAACAGCTATAGTCATTTAAGGACGGCCTCCCCTGTGGGCAAGACGCATGCGTGTAGTGTATGCGTGTGTGTTTCGGGATGCTGTGATATGTTCGTGTATGTCTCCTTGTGATAGCGCGGAATTGATGCCGACTTTATAGTGGCGAACCAGTCGTCCCTCTCCTAAATTGCTGAGCGCTAGGCAGGAGTAGAAACTACCATTTTTAGAGACATAGGTACGTCTGCCAAGGGGACAGAACACAAAACCTCCCTTACAGGGGCGAACTCTGAACTAAAAGCCGAAATTGAGGCATTGACAAGAGACACATCAGGAAGAAGAAAGTTGTTTAGAAAGAAGAGAAAAGATAAGATCCCAAATTAAGTCGCCTCTTACGGTCATACAACGGGGGCAGCAGTTACAATTCTTGCGCCCTACCTGCAGGGACATAAAGGCACGTTCTTAAATGACCTAATTTGTTGATACAAATGTAGGACATTAAACCCTACAAAATCAAATATCGTATTGTACGATTAACAGAATGTTGATTTATGATATGTTTATAGCAAAAATATCATCGTAGAGATAACTATTAATCCATATACGAAGTAACGCCTCTTGGAACCATGGATACATTTATTGTTTTTAGTTATATTTTGCTGTTTAAAAACTAAAGTACAACCACCATGTTATTATTTGATATTTTAGAAAATAGTTCTCAATGTGTCGATATTCTATCATACAATTATGGACTCTTGTGCTGGTAAATATGATGTGATATGAACCTAAAAAAGTGATAATGACCGAGGCGAAGTCAATATCACGTTTTTGGTTCATATCACATTCATAATTACCAGCACCCATAACTGTTTTAATTATATGCTGGGTTTTTACGCGAGTCTCGGTGTAAACGATAGGCAGGGTTGAATCCAACAGTTCAGCATCGTAGCTTTGGAAGAAATCGTCATGATTCTTTTCCTTAGGGTAAGCATGGATGACTCGCACTACGTAGTCGGTGAACTTTTTTGTGTTAACATCATCTTTATCCTCTAGTGGTATTTGGAAATGTTCAAAGGAGGCGAATGTCGCCATCAGCTATTTTCTGTTATTGTCTGACATATCGCGTTCCGGTGTAACTGCGCATACCCTAAGAAAATTTCCGGGGAATTTCCATATATCCTATATACATGTATACAAATCGATATTCATATGCCATACCGTCGTCTGTACGTCAACAATTTCTTCAAACGACTTCTTCTTACCCACTAATTGGAATTTAACTAAATTTGACTGGAAGTATCCCTAGGTGGTGGAGATTCAAAATTGTACAAATGGTGGGGCTGACCCCCAGGGGGCTGAAGGGCTCGGCCAAAAGGGGTCGATTTGGCTATATTGCTATAAACGAATTCTTCTGTAGAACTATGTCATGGATATCAATCATATTTGGTCAGAAGCATTCATGTGAGGCCGGGATTCAAACTCGTACAAATGTTAGAGCTGACCCCTACGGAGGCTGAGGGGCGGTGCCAAAAATGGTTATTTGGCCATAATGCTTTAAGCGACTTCTTCTCTGGAACTAAGAGATGGATATCAACCATATTTGACTGGAAGCCTTCCTAGGATAACCACTTTGTACATGTACCTGGACCGTAGTTTTCTTCCCCCCTAGGGCACTTACGTCACTCGTCGGGTAAGGCCGGGGGTGTGAAAATCCATGTGAAGGGGAGCTAGAGGCAACCGAATGCAAATAACAAACATTATTCATTACGGTCAAGCGGTATCGCATATCAGCTTTGTGTGTCAGGCACTGGTCAGGTAAAACTCCGGACACTCCTAAAATTGTTATTTACCTGTTCTGTTACCTTGGGGCCAAACCCATTCTTGACAGCCTTACGGTCGCTGTAATACTGTGTAACACGCATTGTGGAATTGTATAATCTTGATTATTGTGATGAGAAATTACTGATATATACACAGTGTACATTATCGCATACGAGCCTTCCGTATTTTTGTCATTCCGTAATTTTTATCTACAAATGATACCAAATCGCACAGTTGTGCGGAGAGAAGCGCACAACGGGGCGAACGATTGCTAAATCGCACATTTGTGCGCACCATGTTAGGACGATGTGCGGACGGTGTGTGAACGATGTATGAACGGTGTGCGCACGCTATTTGTGGTGCGTTGTGCGGTCCCACAACTGTACAAACGACTTCTTCTGTAGAACTATGTCATGAATATCAATCATATTTGGTCGGAAGCATTCAATGGAGGCAGGGATTCAAAATTGTACAAATGGTGCGGCTGACCCCCCGGGCTAAGGGGTCGGGCCAAAAAAAGTGTAATACTTGGAAATGGTTGAGATCCCCACCGTATATATATACAATCGCTGAGTATAAGGAGAAGAATGCACATTTGCTTCCCGGATGGCCCTGGGGTCTGGCCCCACCGTTGGAGACATAGTCCCTGGGCCATAACTTAGAAACGGTTAAGATCCCCACCCCAAAACTCTATATACAATTGTTGGGAATAAAGAGACGAATGCAGTCATGATATTATAATTCACCCCAGGGTCTGACCGTCCCTTGCAGACTTAACCTGTGGGTCATAAATTTGAAACGGTTGAGATCCCCACCCATAAACTAAAGATACCAATGCTGGGCATAAAGAGACGAATGCAGTTATGATATTAGAGTTGATCCTGGGGTCTAGCCACAAGCCTAGAGTCCTAATTTCTGAGTCACAGCTTGGAAACAGTTGAGATCCCTACCCCATAACCATACATAAAATTGATGGGCATGAAATATCTAATACAGATATACTACAAGGATTTGCCTTGGGGTCTGGCATGTTCCCTTGGATTTCATTGGGAGAATATTTTGCCATGGTTGCTTAGATATCCAGGTGAGCGATACAGGCATTCTGGGCCTCTTGTTTAGAAATACATTTTCTTCATCCTTGTGTTATTTATATGAAATAAGGGATGGATATTTCAAATAGAACAGATTTTCAATACACGATTTTTTAATGTAATTCAATATCTTAACCTCTTAAATTTCTGACTCAGGGTGGTTGATCTTCCAAGAATGTTTTTAAAGTTTGTGTTGGTTCATGTTTCTTTAAATTAACTTCAGTTAGTACATTGTACATCTGTGTGACCCCACAACGCACAAAAATAGCGTTCGCACTTTGTGCATACATATTGTGCACATCGTCTACACATAGTGCGGCTAACTGTACGATTTAACAATCATTCGCCCCGTTGTGCTCTTCTCTCTGCACAAATAAGCGATTATTTTCAATTTTACAATGTGTGTTACACAGTCTCACAGTGACCGTTATACTTTCAGGAAACGATTTGGTTCCCAGGTAAATAACATTTTGATGAGTTATGAAAACACAACTAGACGTTAAGTATTTGTTATTTGCATTCGTTTTGGTCTATAACTCTCCTTACCTAGATGTTCACACCTCGAAGTGGCCCCGGTGAGGTCAACTACGGTCCAGGTACGTATACCAAGCGGCCTGAATATGGAACCGTTTCCATATGTGTCGATTGGGGTCGTTTAAATATTACCGAAACACCATTTCTAAATTATAGAGAATATAGAAAAATATTAGCTTATATACATGTATTTAGGTAGAATATAGAAACAAACTTTAAATTATCAAGTTTAAATGTGTTAACACGAAACCGTGCATATTGTTAAGCCATTTCTCAATTTACACCAACCATGATTGTCATCGCAGAACGTTAGTCCATCGTTCACACAAATGTGCGCAAGCATAATCGTCCAGATATGTATCGTTCGCACGTCGTGTAACGTTGTGCGATACACGATTTGCGATCACACAACTGAATATATATGCTGGCAAAAGTACACAACATCGCATTTTAGCTCAATATCATCAGGTGGTGGTGTAATCAAATTATATTTCCTTTCATCGTCCTTAAAGTTTTTGTTTTCGCTTTTCCTAGGAAGTGGCTTCGGGGTCTTAAATTTTACATGATATTTACTCATGGTCCTTAGTTATGTATATCGATATTTGTGACTGATCGGAAAACAAAAGATTGCCGTCATAAAAAGCGTGTCACTGCCAGTTCTCAGAATGTGCTACAAGGATATTCCTCAAAATTCACTTAAACGTTTCCCATTGTCCTTAGCTACGCCCTAAGTGCTAATTATCAGAACGTTCCAGAGGGATCTTTCTCAATACTCTCTTTGAGTCCCCAATATTCACGTTAACGTTTTCAACATGGGACTCGGCAATAAAACTTCCAAGAAAAATGAAGAGCAAAGCAGGTAACAGCTAATGTTTCATACATCCGATAAATGTCCTTTTTCCTTTCCCTTCGTCCTCTCTTTTTTTTCCCCTTTCTTCCTCTATGTTCATTCTCATTTTTCAAACCTCTAACATTTGATTCAGCGTTTGTTTTGTGTCGATCATTTGTTGGCCCTAATGACCTATCCTGTGTCGATGGGCCGTTAAGCATTGATAATAATAATAATAATTGATCTCTTTTTTTTTCGTATAGTAAAATATATGCGGCAAGTTAGAAGATTGGATACATGGTATGTGATTGTCTGTAAATATCTCATTTTATACTAATGATTGGAAACATAAGGAGACCTGTCGCAAGCTTTTGATTTACATTGATAGAAAAGGCAGTGAACAGTGTCTTATAATCACCGTTTTTAGACAAGTCAACTTCTTTTTGTAGACATCAAAGCAAAGATATATTATGGCATGCGATGCACTTGGTTATCAACTTCCAAACAGGAAATGCGTTAAAGATACTTCCATTACTCATGTGATGAATAACTTTTCCAAACAGTTGTCGTTCAGATTGGATCTGAAAGACAGGAACGTGTTAAACAGCGGGTCGATTGAAGTTCTAAGTGCAGTTATTCATGACCAGTGTACCAAAGTTGAAGATGAGAGAACAACTTTTAACTGCGACACATAAAGCTTAGCGTTCTCGAGCTTGTATAGAAATATTTTCACTTGATTCTATGAAAAAGCCTAGTTTGTTCAGGATTGTAGCCAGACTAAGATAAATGCACACACGCAAATATCTAACAGTTATATTGGTAACATATATGTTGCATGTCTGAAGTATACATAGTGGGGGAAAAGACAACACGAAGAAAATGCAGTGGACTGAAACTGATTATCTAAGGTTATGTTTTTCTTTACTTTTACGGCATCAACAATTTATTTGGAGCAAATTACAAGAACAAAAATAAGTTCGTACTAAAAATAATTCGGTACATTATATAAACCTTTATTATCCGTCTGTTGATGGACCGTAAAAATGTAATGATAATAATGCATCAGCATAGTAACACAAGTCTGTGACGTTAACTTTTTTCCTCACTAGTCATTTGGACTAGTGAACCAAGAATTTTAATAGTCTGACTGTGAATTTGCTAGTCCAAATTACAGACTTGTCCTTTTTACAGCATGAAGTGTAAACTGTAATTTAAATTGGAAAATTATTACAAATCAAAACAAAATTAATCTGTGCATGTGTTGGCACATTTTTAGGTCACCTGAGACAAAGTCTCAAGTGACCTATTGCAATCGCCTTTTGTCCGTCGTAGTCCGTCGTCCGTCGTGCGTCCGTAAACAATTTACATTTTCGACTTCTTCTCCAAAACCCCTGAACCAATTTCAATGAAATTTTGCAGGGACCTTCCATGGACAAAGGTCAACAAAAATAGT
>NW_018406991.1:245239-260790 GCF_002113885.1 Mizuhopecten yessoensis | reverse complement strand
TGATACTTTGAATATTACATGTTAATAACTTGATTGGAATTATAACCTTGAATTGACAGTTTGATACTTTGAAAATTTTGAGCCAGCCCTACCCCCAAGGGCTGTAGGGTGGGGCTCAAAGGAGTCAGTGTGCTAAAATTTCTTCATTTTCCTTGTTAAGAATCAGAGGTGCTAGTTTCAAATCCTTTTTAGTCTGAAATCTGTTTGCTAGATATTGAGTAAGGTGGTTTTATTGTTTTTTGTCACTTTGAATAATATTTCTGTTCATGTTAAAAACAAAATCAACTCTCTGTATATATATATATCAGGTGACCGTTAAGGCCCATGGGCCTCTTGTTATTGATGGTTTCATTTTTTTTATTCCTCATATGTAGGCCTTATGGCACGCAATTTAGCTTCCCAAACTGTTTCCAGGATTTCATTTTCATCCTCATCAGAGTCATCATCATCTTCCATTTCCGCCTGAAATTATCGTTTGTGTCAATCAACAGCAGCCCAAATGACAGCTTCGTTGCAGACGGATTCAATACCAATACTTGGATATACATCTGTCGTCTTTGAAAATTTATTTTATTCTTTTAATGTATTGTTTAAAACAAAAGTGCGATAATAGTTTTTGATAAATGAAGACTTGTCATTTATAAAACAGCAAAAAATAACCTCGTAAGCGGGCCTAGTCGCAAAATATTTTCTCAAAATCGTTGTCAAATTCTAACCAAGTTCTGTTTTTCTTACACTCCGGCCTAAAGTACCTTAGGCGTTTCTTTTCATCATTTTGCTTTCGTTTTAGATTATCTTTTTTCTGTCTGTTCACGGACAGGCTCTGATGTTTTTAAACCTTTCATCCAGCTTAGCAACATCGCCATGGTTTGTTTCACGTGGTTATAAACCGGAAATAATGTTCTGTAACTACTAAAATCCGGAACCCATTCTCTAACATACATTTGTCCACTTACGCAGTTGCTTAAATCATATGAATGTGGTGTCCAAATACAACGAGGCGACTTGAGGACAGCTTAAGTGCTATATCGCTGAATGTAATACTGTTATACGTATCATGTCGTGAACTATTTACAGTAAAACACTTCTTGTCAGATTTTATTGACTTTCAGCCAACAATAAAAAAGGGATTATTACATAACAGATCGCAAATCCCTTTCCGAAACAGTAAAGATCTCGACAATTCTTACCAACCTAAAAATTGTTGGTCTGTTCAAAAAGATATAACTAACCATAGTAAATATTACTTTTCAAATTGCCGTTTGTCTTTTGATTTTCGTTTGTTTGATATCATTTCCATTGACATGTTTTATCTACCTTTTATTGGCTTAAGTTTGGTTTAGTATTGTTTAACGTCCCATCAACAGCTATGGTTATTTAAGGATGGCCTCTCATGTGTGCAGGGTGCATGCGTGTGTGTTTTGGGAGGGTGCAATATGTTCGTAATTGTCTCCTTGGGATAGCGCGGAACTGATGCCGACTTTATAGTGCTACCTCATTGAAACATACTGTCGAAGACACCCAGCAGGACGCCTCACCCGGTCACATTATACTGACAACGGGCGAACCAGTCGCCCCACTCCTAAATTGCTGAGCGTTAAGCAGGAGTAGAAACTACCTTGTTTACAGACTCTGGTATGTCTCAGCCAGGGGTCAGAACCCAAAGGCTTCCTCACAGGGGCGAAAGCTCAACTTTAGGCCAATAGTGAAGAATTGTCCAGGGAGACGTTAGGAAGAAGAAAGTTGTTTGGAAAGAAAAGAAAACATAAGATTCCAAATTTAGTCGCTCTTGCGATCATGCAAGAGTGCAGCCTGCACAATTAACTTTTTGATTTAATTGTCCGTTAAGAATAAAATAATATATAAATGTTGATCATATGGGCGGCAAGAGTTCAAGCAAATAATCACCCAAGAGCAAATTGGTAATTATGAATCATAATGTCATGTTTAGTCACCTAATCGCTTAAATATATCCCATGTTTTTCGTTATTGTGTTGCTTCAGTGTGTTGATTGCCCGTTACAATGTATAATACGAATACTAGACCTTACAGGTCATCCGATGAATGATTAGTTATGTTGTGTAAATCTGATGAGGTTATGTTGAACCGGGTCTTTCCTGTCCATTTCTTCTCGTCAATCAATGTGACGCGTAAGTTGTTTTACTCTTTCCTTGTCACGGAGACAACATTTGTGTTTGAGAATTAAACTGTAATAGTCCCCGTGTTGGCTGAAGGTCTACATAATCTAATAACAAGTTGTTTGCGCTATCGCTAGCAATTCCATAAATCATTAACATAAGCAAGTTATAGTTTACGGCGAAAACCTGATTTACAAATAAGTTCTCTCCTCTCTACTGTTGTAGTGTTTAATGACTGATTTGACGATACCTCGCTGTGTTAGTGACGAACGTTCGCCGAAACAAAAAGAAGTTATCATAAATTCATACTTTCTGCTTTCTATTTTTGCATTACGCTTGAAAATGCGGAAAGTCTTCTCAGAGGAACATTTGGTGTGGTGAATTCAGCTGAGGGCATCTTGAAACCTGTTGGCAGGAGAAAAGTGTGAAGAAATAGAATAATAACAACAAGAGATGAAACAATACCATTACGCATAAATGTTGAATACATTCATCATTTGGTCGTGTCCGAACATACAGAATATCCCGTTGTTACAGTCATATGACGACGCATATTGGTTTTTAATTTGTTTTAGAGTTTGATGAAAGGCCACAAGGAATCGAACAATCGATCACCCATGAGCAACGTGGCAAATTACACACAGTTATGTCAAATTGGTCACTTATACTTTTCACCATATGCCAATATATGACGTTACTGTGTTGATGGGTCATTACAGTTCCTACAAATACCGTTCTGGCGAACTGGTGTATGTTTAATTATGTATTGATTAACCTAATTGGACTAGATTCGTCGATCATTGTTACACTTGGGAGTGTTGGACCCGATCCTAACAAGGTCGATAAATATCTCTACAAGTCTAGTCTACCTACAAACTGTCGGTCTGCCCTACAATATATATATAGAAACTAGGTAAGCCCCTTGTTAGTATACGCTAATTTTTTTTAAATCATCATGTTGTGACATTTCAGTAATATGACATTCTAAAGTTTCACATTGAACCATTTGCATCGTTTTTACTTGACCTTAAAACCAATCACATGATGATGATTCAGACACGTCTAATTTACAATATGCTACCTAATCAAAACACATGTTCAACATGTTAAGAATTTAACCTTTATAATAGTATGTCAAATCAATGACATTCTGTTATGTGTGCTTGAGGTAGGATATGCTGATGTATTTGCCTCCTTGTGATAACGCGGACCTGTTGCCGACTTTTGAGTGCTACCCCACTGAAATATCATGCCAACGGCACTCTAAACAGTATTCCACCATGTTACATATTACTTACAACGACTCAATTGGGGTATCGCAGTACAATTGTTTTCAGTAATTCTTCTTGAAACATCTTGACTGTAAATGTTGTTTAGTTCAATCGGAAACATAGAGCATGCAAGTCTAAATTTACCATAAAATGTACGTAAGGTGATCTCTTGGTTCCAGTAGTGAACTGATCAAATAAGAAAATATTAGACATCCACCTCAAGCTGATGTATTTTTGTTTGGCAATACAAGATTAAATCGTCGATTGTCCTGAAACAATACACTCTACATGTTCTTACCATCATGGACAATTATTGAAATAATAGTACTACAGAGTGAAATAATATATGCCCGTTTCATGGTAATAAGACATACTTAAAATGATTATTAATGCATTATTGTAAATACATGCATGAAGATATGGAAGTAGAAGAAACAACATGTGAACGGTATAAACCATTAAGGTTGAAAACTGTCATACTGGACTTGACCCAACATACTGTACATATTACAACATGACGTGGGCAACAGCAACCTGAAGGGGTGACCTGGACACGGTAGTATGATAAAATGACCGGTCACATGATACCGACACTTGGTTGACAACACCTTACCGATAAGCCTCATTGCGAGTAGAATGTCAGAGACCAGAAATTATCAATTTTTGAGACTATGGTGTGTCCTGGTCAAGAACTAAAGTCAATAACATGGTCAAACTCACAACACTGGGTCAAAAGACCTAATAACTTTTGTTTTCGTTTAATGTGACATAATAAGCAGCTAATTTCATGTAAGTACTTGCCTATATGTATATCGTCAAATACATCAAAATGCCCTGCCCCCAGCACCCAAATACACATGCATGCAAATATTTCATGCATGCAGGCACGTCCTTATTGTAAATGACCTTAGCTGTTTTTTGGACGATAAACAAACCAAAACACAACTAAAAATTTCTTATATATTATATTTCTTACAAAAATATATGAATAAGAAAAGAGCGTATGCTACCATAAACCTATTATAAACCTACTAATCATGATCCTAGTCAAAGGTTTTGATGTTCTAATGATTCGGTTCCGTTGTTCACCATTAGCCATAAAGCGTGTTTATCCCAACATCCAAGTCATTACCACACCGAGTCCTATTCTGATATGTAGGTCATGACAAAACATTGTCGTTTGGCTCTAGTGCTTATGACGGTAGTCTTTACTGTGGGAACCCCCTTTATAATCGATGATGTGTCCTATGTATGAGGACAAAAAAACAACCAAAACTCTGCTGCACCTATTGCAGGTTTTTGGATCTGAATATTTTCTCTCTACTTGCCAATAAATAAATTGTTTTTATACCGCTCAATTTTAGTGAAGTGGTTTGTAGTAATCGCGTTGTCAGCGCGCGTGTTTTAAACCTTTCAACTGTAATATAATGTACTACACCTTATTTGATTTTGGTGATCACTGTTCCAGGTTAGAGAGTCAGCGACTACAATAGATTGTATAGAACTAAACGTCCTCACCAGCATTCTTAAGATGACATGCGTAACGGCCCGTCAAAGCATTTTATATAGCAAAAAAAATAAAACGTCAAATGCCATTGCGTTGGTATTCCGGATATATAGGAATACACGGTAATTCAAAGACAGATTGTGCTGCCAAGGCGACTTAATTGCTACCATATATTGATTTTAAACTTCATTGTGCAGACTTGAAACCATTAATACAAGTTTTGTAAGGTCCGAGTGGCAAACTCATTGGACGCATACAACAAATACACTGTCAAGCATAAAATTGGTAAATGGTAATCCCGGCTATAGAGAATACCGCCGAGACGAGATTGTCATTGCCCTCTCCGGCTGGTCTTTCATACATGAGCCATTCTCATTTATTGAAATGCGAGGACCATCTTCAAAGCACTGCATGTCACAAACCATTTACTGTAAATACTTGTTATTGAAATGCATTGACCTTCAGTCCACAACAATATCTTTTCGCACGGCAGATGTCGCAATAATTCTAACCTACCATAAATTGTTGGTCTGAAGATATAGTTTACTATATCCACTTTTTTTTTCAAGTCGACGTTTGGTTTGTCTTTTTATCTTTTCGTTAGATTAATGTCATTTTCTTTTATATGGTTTATCTACCTATATTTGGCCCTAACGTCCTCTTCTTGGTCGATGGTTCGTTATAAATTCGATATGTTACGAAAAGTTTAAAAATGTACAGACATTTATTGCAAATGCAAGGACATGTAGCATTATTACAAAAACAACTGTTTTAAGTGTCCTAGCTTCACAGGAAGGCGCCGAGACGAGGTTGTCCTTGACCGTCTCCGGAAAAAAAACCTATGGATTGTGTAGACCTTCAGTTAATGGTAGCGGTCCCAAGAAAACAAATACATCAGAAAAGGTCACGGTCGAAGATCACACTTAACCGTTTTGGAAGTTAACAGTTCGTGTACAAAATATTGCTTGTACCCTTTTCTAACTTTCGTTTATATTTACACTGTATGATTGTAACATTCGTTTCTACACCTCGGACGATTTTAGTGGTCATCTGTGAAGGCTTAAGAGTCAAAGCACTTGACCATTTTCGAAGTAGAAAGCTTGTGTATACAAATGAGTCCTGCAATTACAGACTACAATGTACACACTTTTCTTATGGGTGGGGGTATATGTATTGGAGCACTCACTTTGTTAGTGAAGACTTGTCCCTCGGCCAGAATATATCAATGTTTTAAATAAATAATGATGGCAGTTGTTATTATCTGCTGCATGTTTGGTTTGGTTTTATTTTGTTTAGCGTCCTATTAAAAGCTAAAATCATTTAAGGACGGCCTCCCCTGTGTGCAAGATGCATGCGTTCAGTGTATGTGTGTGTATTTAGGGAGTCTGCGATATGTTCGTGTTTGTCTCCTTGTGATAGCGCGGAACTGATGCCGACTTTATAGTTCTACCTCACTGAAACATACTGCCGAAGACACCCAGCAGGACGCCCCACTTGGTCACATTATACTGACAACGGGCAAACCAGTCGTCCCACTACTAATTTGCTAAGCGTTAAGCAGGAGTAGAAACTACCATTTATAAAGACTTTGGTATGTCTCAGCCAGGGGACAGAACCCAAAGCCTTCCTCACAGGGGCGAACGCTCAACAAATGGCCAAAAGTGAGACATTGTCAAGCGAGACATTATGAGGAAGAACGTTAATTAGAAAGGAGAGAAGAGATAAGGTCCCTCTTACGATCATGCAATTGGGGGCAGCAGGTACAATTCTTACGCCCTACCTGCAGGGATTCGTTAACTAGTATTCAGTATTATATGATCGAGTGGAATACTGTGATGGGTGTGTTCAACACTGTATTTCAAGGACGCAGCACTCGAGCACTCAAAATGCAGTATAATAGGAGAAACATGTTTACCCACCCATGCAGGTTCGGTGAAATAATAAACCCGCAGGGTCCAAATGGTTTTGTTTTTATTACCAAATTAAGTGTATTTGTTCATCGTTAGTCTGGATTCTCATGTTTACGCAAATTTGCAAAACATTAATATTCTGATGAAATTAAGGTATTTCCAAGTCAACTTATTTTGGCGCAAGCGCTCCTGACCAACCATTTACAGTTAAACATGCTATTTTCAACAGATACTTAAAACATTGTACATTGTAACTTTGACAAATTGTAATTATTGTATTATTAATAGATGATTTTCTTCATTAAGTTGGTTTTTCAAAATTGAAATATCATAAATAACAGCCATTTCATTTGCTGTTTCTGCATAAATCTTCATCATTGCAAAAATGTTTGCGTGTGACACCGTTGCTGAGCTCGCTCGATTCATTATTGAGTACTAGCTATACTCATTTTCACACTAAGTACGTGTGATACACAATGTGTTGTATTTAATATAGCAAGAGTCAGTAAATAAGAAAAACAATAATAATACACGGTCCTTGTATACATGAATTGAGTGTATGCTGATATACCTTTGTTATATTCTACATATGATCTTCTGCAGCATAACTTTAAAATCTGCAAACAGCTCCTATTGTTACGCATAAGCTTCATTGTGGGTAAACATTTCTGCAACTTGAAGGAATGCGTCATGAAATTACCTCGTCATGAAATTACCTTGGTTGCGTTGTTTTTCTAATTTAGCTGTAACATTTTTTACCCCTTGCGGCCAAGTCGGGGCGGGATTAGTCGATATAGCGTCTGTTCGTACATGTACGCATGTTCACATTTTGACATCGCTCTAGCACTTCACTCCTGCACGTTTTTTTTTATCAAACCTCATAACCTGGTAAACCATAATATCTCGGACAATTTGTTTCAGCGGTGCACAGTCTAGACTAATTAAGGTCACCGTGACTATTTACAGAATATTTTGTCAAAGCTTCAGCAACTTTATTCCTACAGGGATTTTGATTAAGTTTCATACATTTGCAATGCAAGAAAATACCTCGAATGAGTTCGTATTACGGTATGCATAGGTCAAGGTCACTGATACATTTTTGTATTGTCATCGCGCTAGCAACTTCATTCCCTCATAGATTTTGTTGAGACCTCATGTATTGTTCATAAATACTACGAAGGAGTTCGTGTTTTAGCGATTTCTTTGCTATGAAGAGTTTGATCAAACCTAATATATGTATGATAAATCAGAATACTTTAAAAGAGTTCATGTTTAAGTGGTCTATGGTCAAGATCAATGTTACTATTTAAAGATACTTTAATCATCGTTCTAGAAGCTGCATTCCTGCACGGAATTAGATTAAACTTCACGTAACGGCCATACATTGGAATACCTTGCACGTTTGCATGTTTCTTCGGTGCAAGGTCACCGTAACTATTGTAGTTTTGCTATAGCCAATTTAAAACTGTGAGGATTTTTTTTTATCAAACTTCATGTATTGGTTATGCACAACAATATTCTATATCTTGTACAAGGTCAATGCCATGGAAAGAATGCTGTTACTAGAGCGAGACGTAACAATGTACTGTTAAACATATAATCTCGAGCAACACGCGAGGGCATTGGTATCGTTTGCGAAGCCTTGTTATCATTTGATTAAGTCAACTTTACTCAATATAGCTCTTAACATTAGATCATTAAAACTATTGGAAATGCACTAGGAATAACGCTAGTAGTCTCCTTTGTCAACATGTAAGCTCTTAAGATCAGATCGATCGCATATCTTAAGGCTCAGGCATATCCTCAACCAACACGAAGCATCCTTGCACCAGTACTAGCTAAGCATGTTATTACTATTTCTTCCTCTCTTTACCGTAATTATATAAATTGAATTAAAAGCCGATTTTCCTCAAGGATGCCAGATAAAATGAATAGATTGTTTCCCCCACAGAAAGCATCTGGTAAGGAACGGTATAATTTATTTTTTTATATCATTTGTTTATTATATAAGTGTATGTAAGCGTGAAAATACAAATCAGTCATTTTAAATAAACCCTATTGTCAAGTATATCGTGTGCTTATGGTAAGTGTGATTGTCAGTGTTTAAAGAAGTGTAAAAACACTCCGATAACAATCACCTGGTATCTGTGATATCGTGTGCCCTTTTAGCGACACTACTACAAAATAGTCAGAAAAAGTTTTCGTTAGTACATGCACAGCTAAATAATCGCATATAATCGATATTCTGACACTAGAAGAGAAGTTGATAATGCTGTGACAAACGTATTCCAATTGTTATACATCGTCTGTTTGATCTTGCTCCCACCTCTGTTTAGCGGTATCTCCTTAGCCGGCGACAGGACAGAATTAACCCAATGTGTTCATCATGTCTTCGTATGTCAGCAACGTCAAGCAACGTCAAGCTTTATACATTCTTATCAATCGATCATTAATTCTACCTGTTCTGTGCAAATATACATGTAAGGTATATGAGGCATTAGAGGGATATATTTCTCCTTCAGAACGAATGAGGGGTTGTATCCAAATGTGGTCATTGAGCATTCTTAGGGAAAAAGGACTCCAATTTGAACGTTTATCGAATAATGACTAAAATTATTGTTTAAATTTAGCCGAGTAGAGTTGGAACAAAACGTCTCGTTTACATGTGCATAATACATTTCGATTCCGTTAGGTTTAAGTCTAGCAGACCGATCGTTTCAGGAGGCAGCTTATTTTCTAAAAGTGTTAACAGAAAATATTGATCATTTATGCATATGAACTCGGCGTTTTGGTAATAGTTTCTTGCAAAATAAATAAATTAATTGAAAACCAGTAGCCCCAGTAGGTAATATCAAAATAAACAGTGATTTGAAAGCATCACACTTACGTGTGTGAAGGGATCATATGATTAGCTATGTGGTTTCTCTTTAACACAACTTTCTATTTTACCATTCGTGTGCCTCAAAACCTCCCACCGAGTGTGTATCAATATCAAAAACGAAAACAAAACTAATAGTTTATGGCCATATTGCAAGTATAAAAGCGTTATGATCATGACATTTTATACAGAAATAAAATGATTTGTTATTAAATAATTCTGTTCATGTATTTCGATGATTTGTGCATGAACATATTTCACTCAAAGCTGACCCATGTAAGCAGATATATAAAGCGGTTTATTTATTTCTATGGGCTTTATATCAAGTTCTTTCAATCTTGACAAAAGTTGTACCAAAGTTTTAGAAACTGTTTAATCCAGCATGTATATAGTATTGATAAATGATTTCTGAAAAGAAAACTATACATAGAAAACATGTTTGAAAAAGCATACATACGAAATAAACAAGTAAACAATCAACAACATTGCTTTTAGTGTATACATTTAGTGGGGCTAGACCGGATTTCGAATCCTCAACTTCAGATTTAGATATCATTGGTCCTGAGTC
The DNA here is from genome assembly GCF_002113885.1 of Mizuhopecten yessoensis. Lineage (NCBI taxonomy): Eukaryota > Metazoa > Mollusca > Bivalvia > Pectinida > Pectinidae > Mizuhopecten > Mizuhopecten yessoensis. The sequence continues at coordinate 250,518 of NW_018406991.1, read as the reverse complement.
CGATAAACGGGAGCTGTGTAAAACTAGCTTTGCGCACGTATAGTTTCGTATTTTTGAACAGGAAGTATAATTTACACCAATATAAAATATTATCAATAAGTTTAGTTGATATATTTAAATATTAATTATTATATTTACGCATAAATTTTAAAAGATTGGTGTTAGGAAGCACACATTAATATATACTAAAATGGCTGGAATAATCCCGAGTTATAAACGTTTCCGAAAGAAACTCGAGTGTTCCGAAGAGCCATTGGGAACTTACAAACATGTCTGCGAAGTTGCTACATGTTTAATGATTGGCAACTCCAATTTCCTAATCTAATTCCGTGATTATTCAAATGACAGTTTGATTTTGTTGGCCTAAAATATAAAGGTTAGAAATAGTTCTAATTGGTGAGAATCACTGTAATTTATTAATCTGTTGCACGTCATTTTCAACCGGAATGAGGCAAATGAAAGTAGTTTGCTGAGGATTTATTATAGTGACGGTCCAGTTAAGTGCAGCTGTAATGATGCCAAACTCGGTAAGAGCGCAGAATTCTTGTCATAATCAGTCGCCACATACTCAAATATAAAGTGAGATTTTAAAATTCATCTTGATTTATGTTATTTTTAGTACACGGCCACGTTGAAGAATTCTAGTTTGGTTTGATTTTGGGAGGGGGAGGGGGGGGGGGTATTTGTTTTATATTTTTAATGAGGAGGTCTTGGTTTCTTTGACATGTGTTTACCTGAGGTATGCTGTTTTTACAGTAATTTTGAGGTAAATATATACAGATAGGTGATGTACATGTCAGAAAGCTGAGTTAGTTGATCAACATTTATCATTCACATCACTTGTCCTGTTTGTTGTATGCAAAATTTATTGATTTCTGCTGATTATCCTGTGTTATAAATTCACGGTTTAAAGCGTGTGCTCATGTATTTTGTGTGCAGGTACAGGACATGTCCAACTGTTCAGTGTTCCTCCAAACCAATCAAATTAGTTACCCCCCCCCCCCTCACCCACCCCAAGTAGTTTGTTTAGATTGTGTCCTATTTTTCAAAGACTGTCCTATATGTTAATTTAGACCTGGTGGTAAAGAATCTTGCAATCTACCAGATATAATAAAATCTAAAATACATGAAGAATCTTTATAATGAAATACAATTTATTATACCCAGAACATTAACTGCTTATTTTGACATTTGATCTAACTTGACTTCTCTAGGTTATTTTTAAGTCCAAGAAAAAATACACAATAAAATATATTTTTACATGATTTTTTTTATCAGGAATATACTATGAACGTGTACATATCACTATAGCATGGTTATTTTATTAGATTAAATTAATCTCATCATCTTTATTTATGAAAAGTGACTGGCACTAGATCATAAACTAGGGAACTTAGATATAATTTCAAAAATGAAGAATGTCTTGTATTTCAGTTCCTTTTCCAAATGAGTTTTATCACACAGGGGAGCATATGATAACTGGACTTTTCGCCCCAAAGTTTGAAGCAGATTCCAAGAGAAATGTTCAGTTTCATGATACATGTACTTAAAATTTGGGCTCAAGACTCAAAAACTTGTGGATAAGTAATTGTATAATTCTTTTTTTTTATAATAATATCTAGGATAGATATTTCAGCCCAAAAACCAATTTTTATTTTTTTTGATACAGAACAAATTCTGTTTAAGAATCATGTGTTTTGAACAGTTTTTTCTCTCAAATATATAGCACCGACACTCGATCCGTATTGATATGAAATATTTGAAATTTGAATATTTCTATAGTACATAATTCCATAACCTTCAACCTATAGGGACACGTCAAATACTACCAGGTACACATTTATATATATAATGGAAGATATTATATATAATAAATGAGCATCACAGCATATATATATTTTGCTGCACACTTAATAAGCATGTGACATGTCCCTGTAATCCACATCTAATTATAGGTAAGTAGTGGGATTATTATTGGAAGCCAACATCAACACATCCAACTAATATAGTACTTTAAACAAGACCCCCATGAGCCTAACAGGTCACCTGAGTTATAATACAATTGTTATTTGTTGTTGTGATATGACAAAAACAAAAATTACATATGTATAGCAGGGAATTTTGTCCCTCCCCAGAGAGGATTTGGTACCCAGGGGTTGTGAAAATCACATTTTGATTAAGCACATCAGGATATTTCAATCCATTTCATCATATCTGGATCTGAAGTAGACAATTATTGTTTTAGCTATTTTGACCCCTTTTGGCTCCGCCCCTCACGCCCTTAGCATGCACATGATGACAACTCCAACCAAGTATGAATTTGTTACTACTGAAAATGGATAAAATATATCTTGAAAAGTGTTATTTCCATAAACTATAGCAAAATGTATCCCCTCCCCAGGAGTAAATGGGTGACAATTGATGAAAAACTTAGGATATACACCTCATATACATCAGGTATACACCTTCTATAAATCAAATATATACACCTTCTCTACTACAAATATAACCTCCCATACATTACCTATACATCCAGCATCAGCTCCAATAAGTCAGATATCAACTATACACCAGGCATACATCTAAACATCAGGTATATACCTTCTTTACATCAGGTATACACCTCCTATTGATCAGGTATATACCTTCTATAGATTTGGTATACACCTACTACAGAACAGGTATACGCCTCCCATACATCAGGTATATACCTCCTATACATCAGATTACACCTATACATCAAGTATGCATGCACATATACATGAGGTATATGTCGGGTCCATATTCCCTGTAGGTAAGGTATCTCATCTTTATAATAGTTGTCTGATTGGTTCCTATTGATTGCATGCACAGGAAATATAACATCATGTTGTTTGCTTGTGCTGGTGTTTCCCAATTATGTTCCCTTATTGTGGCCTCTCTAGAACAAGAAGCACAGGTGCATTAATTATCAATAGCTAACCTGGAATTTTAGTTTTCATTAAAAGTTGTTGATTACCTCTTACCATACAAGAAATATCAGCTTGGGGATCTCAACAATTTCCATGTTATGACTGAAGGAGTCAGTCCTCAGGGGTGGGGTCGGCTCCATTAAGGACTATCTTGGTATCATGAGTGTTTTTCCTCTGCATGCCCAGCAGCAGCATATGGATGGGATCTTTACTGATTTCATGTAAAATTTGGGGACTATAAGTCCCTTGTGGCAGGGCAGGACCCTGGAGCCAATCATGTAAGCATGGATGTATTCAGATGGTTACATGGTGGGGGATCTTAATTATCTTTACACCCAAACTTCCTCTATTGGCACCCAAATGCTCTGGCCCAGTGTTCTGCTNATATATATATATATAAAACAAGGCAAAGTATTACGTGTAAGGCAATCCATAGTCCCCCAAAGATAATGATTTCTATATTTAACAAACAGTACCTATTATGTCAGAATGTATCTACTGTTAGGAAAGTATCCTGATACATACTTGCACTACTCCATCCCAAGATGTCCTTGTACACCAAATCTGGTTACTCCAGGTGAAATAGTATAGAATTACAGAGTGCAAACCTATAATCCCCCCGGGAACCAGTGGGGGACTAAAAAGGTATTACAGTGTATATGGAATATATGAAAGTGGTAAACATTTTGTATACAACTTTGTACACCACTTTTTCTCTACTATGTACAGCTATATAACACTCTCCGTATACTCTGAATACAACTGTCTGTATAATATTTATACCACTCTCTATGCTCAGTATACCACTCTTAATATACTATGTAGACAAATTGTTTTATACCCTGTATACCGCTCTTTATATACTATGTTACAAGACCAATCCTTATATACCCTGTATATCACTCTTTATAAGCTGTATACCATTCTTCTAATATACACTGTATACCACTCTATATATACTGTGTATACAACTCCTTATATTCTGTGTATACCACTCTATATGCTGTGTTTACCACTCCTTACATACTCTCTATACAACTCTTCTCATATACTGTATACCATTCTTTATATACTGTGTATACCACTCTCTGTATAGTGTGTACCACTCAATATATACATGTATACCACTCCTTATATTCTGTGTATACCACTCTATGCTGTTTTTATCACTTCTTACATATACTGTATACCACTCTTTATGTACTATCTAGATAAATTCTAATATACCCTGTACACCACTCTATGTATACCATGCACATCACTCTTTATTTACTCTGTATACCACCCTGTGTACTCTGTAAACCACTTTTTATGTACACTGTATACCACTCTCTATATACCATTCTTTATATACTCTGTATACCACTCTATGTATACTATGCAGATCACTCTTTATGTTTTCTGTAAACCACTTCTTAAATACCCTGTTTACTAGTTTTTTTATAATCTGTATACAAATCATTATCTTTGTAAAGACATCTTGGTTATATTTTATAATAAACAAGAGGCACTGAGTTAGGACCAGTCTCCTGGGAAAATCCTTACAAAAGAGTATCCAAATGTTGATGCTCAGCAATATATATACTACTACAGCCAGGTATTTCACATGTAATTACTACTACAGACAGGTATTACACATGTATTTATTATCAGATAGGTATTACACATGTATATACTATCACAGACAGGTATTACACATGTAATTACTACTACAGACAGGTATAACATATGTATTTACTATCACTGACAGGTATTACACATGTATTTACTATCACAGACAGCTGATATAACACATGCAATTACTTAATACAGAGAGGTTCCTATATATATTGCTATTGTTGTTTTTGTGGGGAGGGGGTTGAATGGAAAATAGCTTTATTTATTTATTTTCTCATTATATAAATATCTGTTTTACCACATGATATCTTATATTTGAATGGCAATAAAGTGCATGCTGTTACCATGTATCTGGCTTGTGTGAAATGCCTTTTTAGGTCACAAAATACAATTGTATCTCTACAAAATATATCTAGTGATCAATATCTCTTAGACTTTAAAGAACATGCACCTGATGATGAAATATCACTTATCTGCATATATGTATTAACTAATGAAATATTAATTCTTGTCTGTGATAGTACAAGTAAATACAAGTTTATAACCAGTTTGAAACAATGAATCAATGTTCCTTTACATGACAATAATTATTGATAGAACATAGAATTACAAATATATAAGTATGTTCCTTAATGCAGGGTTGCCAACCTCTTAGGAGTCCAGTGTGGGAGATTTCCCTCCACTGGGTTTTTCAATGTGTGAGACTTTTGA
>NW_018406991.1:220840-245181 GCF_002113885.1 Mizuhopecten yessoensis | reverse complement strand
TATGTCTGTGATAAGCAGCCTGAAACAATTAATAAATGTTCCTAATATGTTTGTTATAGTTAATACAAGTTTATAAACAGTCTGAAACAATTAATAAATGTCCATAACCTGTCTTTGAATTTGTAAGGGTAATAATACAATTTTATCAAATTACTTTTAAAACATTTAGACTAGGAAATCCGTGAAGAAAATCTAGATAAAACATTTTAATGACTAAATTGTAAGTAATACATGCAGTAGGGTCGTCTTCCTTCAGTTATGAAATGCATAGGAACATCCCTTTCTCCACCACTTACCCCTATCTACTTTATAATGCTAAACCTTTTAAAATAATGTTAATACCGCTATAACCAGACATATATTTGGTGGCATTAAACTCCTACTTTCACTTTCACATACTTCATTTCCGGTTAAGAAATACGAAACTGAGACTTCCGAATTAATGCTTTACCGTGCACAGCTCCCGTTTATAACATTCATTGGTCCTACCGTTTGTGCTACCTGGTCAACGGAACAATCCTGGCCTAATTATGACGTAGTCATATCCAAAATGAGGATAAGGGGAGGTTACTCTATATAGGATAGTAAGTAGTGCAGTCGGACAGGAATCCTGAACACTGTCGACTTTTACCCCGCCTGTGCAGAAAACGGGTAATGTTAACTTCAGGCCGCCCTTCCATCTGTCGAAATCAACGATGGTATGCACATACATATCTACATGTTTTAGGATGAGTTCGATCGTTATTTATGCATACCTAAGGAGGTAATAAATGTTTGATTTGTTTTTTGACAATTACTGCCCTAATTGGGGGTCAATTGCAATGAATTTCTTTATGCACATACACGTTGACATCTCCCAGCCTGCAATTGATCTTGAATGTGATAAAAGCATATGAACGCATATGTAATGAGGTTTGTAAGTCGCTAGACAACCTTCTCGTCCCCTCCATGCTGTCAAAGGTTTAAGTGGTGATGGATTGCGGAGTCATGTTCCACTTTGGGGTGTTGGTGGCGGAGAAAACGTGGAGTCACGTTGAAGAGTAAAAAAGGAGATTGTACGCCTCCACGTGTTCTGTAGTGAACGGGCACCCAGTCCCCGTTTTTAGACATAATGGCGGGGCCCAAAATAGGAATGAGGAGAAAATATTAAAACCTCTCCTTTTGTATCAAGGATCGGTTTATTAACCAAACTATTTCTACAGACCCTTATAGCAAAGGGTATTCAGATTTGTTTAAACAGAGAGTTTGCTACATTGGGGGTAGGATGGCGAATCCCGATAGGGGAAATATAGTGGTTTTTTAAGTTATCTTCTTTAGTATGAATAGAGAGAATATCAACGCATTTGTTCTAGATCATCTGCAGGCAAAAGTTTTAAATTGTGTATAAATGGATGATGTGACACACTTAGGACAGAGGGTTGGGACCCAAAAGGGGATGTAAAGTGATGAAATTTTAAACCATTTTTCTTTTAGAGAACATGTAGGCAGAGGCTATTAATTTTGAATAAAAATGGAGAGTGTGGCGAGGATGGGGAATTGAGTGAAATCCTTCAACTTGAATTGAAGGATTTTATCGCTACTCTTATATAGAGGATCTGTCATTCGTTTCCCTTCATATTAGATGCATGATGCAAGTTTTGGATTGTTCATGTTTGCGAGCCTCTGGATGGTAAATATGAATAAGAGGCCCAGAGGGCCTGTATATTTAAACTTTGTTTGGCTCAATTCCAAGAGGCAACCATCCAAATAATGTGATTATATGCCTTCCAATTATTCAGAAAAAAGTCGTTTGATAAGTTTGACATATCTGACCCATGTGATCTCGAAAGTAGGTCAAGGTCATTTTCGTTCTCAACTGTGTTAGGCTCTTACCAACGAAGCTACCAGCGACATATTAAGATTCTATACCTATTAGTTCTTCAGAAGATGTCGTTTTAAGTATTTGATACTTTTGACCCCTGTGACCTCAAAAGTAGGTGAAGATCATTTTCGTTCTCAAACTTTGTTGGGCTCTAACCAACGAAGCTATCATATAATTATCATGACTATAGGCCTGTCCATTATTCAGAAAAAGTCGCTTAAAGGAAAAGTTGACAGACGGACGGACGGACGGACGACAGACGCCGCACCAGGGCATAAAAAAATCCAAAGCGAGCATCAAAAATCTAATATAAAGGGAAACCAATTACAGATTATTTTTATCATATAATACATAGTAAACTGTATAATTGTGATCTGAAACGAATATTTTGCACTTGATCGCCTCTGAAACGATGAAAATTGCCTCCGCTTCACAATGACGTAACGTCACATTGATTGTTCCTATTCGATTCCGACGTCGTTTCCGGTGTATTGTTATCATTATTCCGCCTTAGTATGATCAGGAATGTTGTGAGAACGTTTAAACCAAAACAAATAAAATGTTATCAGTATAGTACGAATACCCTTTTCACTCCTTCATCAATGCCAACAATTTTTCTTTTGCCTTGCATTTGCATTCGTTTTGCACCTGTCCTTTGCAGGTAAGGAAACACACATCACTTGGTAGAAACCAAATGTGTTTTGTTGTTGCCATGGTACCAACCATTATTTTTATTGTTTTTCTCTCTTAGCTGATCGTTTTAGCGGTGTCTCCAAAGACAGTTGTAAGTATTTTGTAGCGGCTGGGATGTTGTATCATCGTTTTAAAGTTGAGACATGTCCGTGCAAAAATACATTTCTTATGAATTGTGATCAACATGGGACTCAAACTTGCTTGATAGATGAGCCAAAAAGGCTTTGAATCTCAAAGTTGTACTTGCTCGGTTCCGGAAGAGTGTACACTAGACCAGATTTAATATGGACTTTGGTTTTGCATTATCGAGCAATCGTGCGACGTAGCCAAGTGCACATGGCTCTAAAAGGTAGCCTAAATATTTGTTTATCTACTTGCCTTTTTCATTTCTTGTACACCTATCCTGCTGAGGTATTTTTTCGATATGTGAGTTTTTTATCCGATTAATTTGTCTAGTGATCATCAAAAGGAACAGGAATATTCTGGGATATTAAACTAGCAATTATCAAGAACATTTAACAAACTAATAACGTCTGACTGTTATCTGTGTATGTTCTTTTCTCTAAACCACGCATCCCTTTGTAAGTATTTAAGAATGTCAAGCCTTTTAAGACCTAACTTTGTCAATATGTCGTTAAAAACTGGTTCAGTTAAATCAAATCAACCTCTACTGCGGGTCTTAAGCATTACTAATGGCATACCGACGTTGCCAGACGAACCTTTTAAAATGTGGTTTGGGTTCTCCGAAAATGTGCGTAATAAACTGTATCGCCCGTATGTCCATTCTCCGATTCCAGTCCCCACATGCAGCAACGTCTTTAAACTAGAACATAAGGTGTACTTTCACTTTGTCAAGTTCCAGCCAACTGCTTATGAAGATTTGCGCGTACAAGGATTATCGAAGGACGCTATTAATTGAACCTACAACGCACGATTTTGAAGGCAACGTAAGCATATGACTTTATGCAGCGTCCGTCATTTGGCGTCAACGTTATCCTTTCAAAAACCTCTTAATAACAACTAGATAACCAAGTGGCCTATGGTGATGTTTTCGCCAGTAGTATGCTGGGATGAAGGGCTATCAATTATGTTCAAGTGTATGACGCTGACCCGCTTTCATGGCAATATTTGTAAATGCATTTAAGTACTTAAATGATCGTTTGATTGATGAGGAGTTTAACCTTCTATCAACAGCTAAGGTCATTTAAGGACGTGCCTTCATGTTTGTTGTGTAAGCGTGCATGTGTGTATGTGTACCAGAGACGGGGTATGTTGGTGTTATTATTGCCTCCTTGTAATAACGAGGAACTGATGCCGACTTTATAGTGTTATCTCACTGAAATACCATGTCAAAGGCACCCAGCACAGCATACCGCCCGGTCACAGTATACTGACAACGGGTGAATCAATTGATCCCACTTTACGGTTACGTGTGTTGGATTGTATTAGATGAGCGATGTAAGCCCATAGGGTTTCATTTCGACAGAGTCTATATTAATAAATGACTTACCTATCCGATGCGCTGTAAAAAGAATACCAAAACAAAGCACAGAAAAAAAATCCTTAATAAGGTAGGAAGCCCAACATTCGTCACCTACTATAACAACATGCAGTAGAATGCAACAAGAATTATATTTCCAGAACATGCGCATTTGGTACGTACCTGTTGCTGTCTGTTAAACATTCAGCATCAATGTTTTGAGGTTAGGCTGTAACAATGATGTGACTGGGTGAATCGTGATGCCGTCTCTAAGGTATGACATTTTATAGATATAACATATCAAAGTGAGCCTATCAGCGGTAGTGCCGTTTTCATATGACCTTAACTGTTCCGAGGACGAGGACCTAAAGACCCTTACAAATACAGAAACAAATCGAGTCTTTGTTGTACTTATAATGTATACTCAAATCCAGGAAAGCTTTTACCTTAAAAGGTTTCTTTGTCAAATCGGGAAATCGTAAAACGTGTACCTATATATCATTCTTAATATACCTTAATTTGACATTTGTTAATCCTATGTAACTGTAGTTGAAGGGAGTATTGATCCAATCAGGATGTGTCTCGGCACAAGAAAGGATTTACTTCCATAGACTGGCGTGTTAAGCTTATTTGTGTATTAAAAGTGAATCCGCTCGTTAAGATATAGTTTCGGAGCTGCGTGGTTAGACATCACTTGTACTTAAGAGTACGAACCATAACTAATAAACTAAATGATCTCCAATCCAATATTATTTTCAGCGCACCAAATTTAGAGACTAGACATTTTAAGGTTTCAAGCTGGAATTATGCGGTATATTTTCTGGGGATGGTGAGGGGGGATAACGTTATTGCAGCAGTCAAGGCCACGTAAAGACTCGTCACTGGATGACTGGGCAAATCAACTGTCATTTTAAAGTACCATTTCGCTGCAATGCCATAACCCGGATATTGTAGCATGACACTTCATCCAGTCATATTATAAAGATATTCGCTATCAATATACCATTATAACAAATACAACCAATATATTCCTCATACCGTCTCGCGTCAAGTACAGGGTCATAAATCTTCAAATATTCTTTTACTTTGGCCAATTAGGATGTACTTACCGAACGGTAGTCATGGGGACTTGATCAATGCGTTCTTACGTGTTTCGTTCATTGTCATAAATATCACCGACCTGTTTTAGATTACTAAATGTGACTATGAGATATATATTGAATAAAATCACAAACGAAAAAATAACGTTAGTTTCACTCTTCAGCAAGTGTGCATGATGAATAAGATATTTAATTCTTTACGGCACATCATCACAGAAGAGGATTTAGTACCAGTGAAATGTTGATAAAACATGTTTAGGGAAAAAGGCAAAACAATAACTATGGTTAATATCTTTGAACAAACAAACAGTGTTTAGGTCGATTAGAATTGAAGGATTTATCATCATACCAAATCCAATTTAAGTGTTACTGTAAATGGTATGTGACGGGCTATGCTTTACAGCAGGTCTTCGATTTTCAATGAATAAGAATGAGTTGTGTATGACTTACCAATACGGATATGGGCAAAGACAACCTCGTCGCGGCAGATTCCTTAATAGCTTGGAAACCAATCACCGAATTTTGGTTACAGTTGTGGGATCGCACAACGTTACACGATGTGTGCACGGTGTGTGAACGGTGTGTGCACGATGGGCGAACGATAAAAAGCTGGACGATCATTGCTTGCGCACGATGGACGGACGTTGTGCGATAACTTAAGTGGTTCGTGTAAATTGAGGAATGCCTTAACAATTTATACGGTTTCGTGTTTAAACATATAAACTTGATGTTTACGTATGTTTCTATATTCTAGCAATATCTATAAACTTATCTTTCTGTCTATACATTCTTATATTTAGAAATTCTGTTTTCTGTTTTTTTAAACAAACTTAATCAACACATGCAAAATTACAACACAATCCCGTATACAGGTAAACATAACCACTTTGTACATGTACCTGGACCGTAGTTTTCTCCCCGCCTGGGGCACTTACGTTACTCGTCGGGTAAGGCCGGAGTGTGAAAATCCAGGTGAAAGGGAGGTATAGGCAAACGAATGCAAATAAGAAATACTATTCATTACGGTCAAACGGTATCGCATATCAGCTCTGTGTGTCAGGAACCTGTCAGGTAAAACTCTGGACACTCATAAAATTGTTATTTGCCTGTTCTGTTACCTTGGAGCCAAACCCATTCTTGGCAGCCTAACAGTCGCTGTAATACTGTGTAGCACGCATTGTGAAATTGTATAATCTTGATTATTGTGATTAGAAATTACAGATATATACACAGTGTACATTATCGCATACGAGCCTTCCGTATTTTTGTCATTCCGTAATTTTGATCTACAAATGATACCAAATCGCACAGTTGTGCGGAGAGAAGCGCACAACGGGGCGAACGATTGCTAAATCGCACATTTGTGCCCACCATGTGTGGACGATGTGCGACGATGTGTGGACGATGTATGCACGGTGTGCGCACGCTATTTTTGGTGCGTTGTGCGGTCCCACAACTGTACATTGTAACAGAGCTTAATTCGTTGTGAACTCACGATTCCAATTATTTTGCCAGTTCGACCTTACACAATTTGTTATAAACGGTTTAAATATATAACATGAAGGTTAAAATCAACAGGTGGTAGCACCAACGCCGCTTTGGCGGCACGCTCTGCCTATTCATTGAAGGACCATCTTACAACATGATGGTGTACGTTGATAGTTCAATACAGACAAATTATCCAGAAACATAATACAAAACCATATTTTAAATGTCATATTTAATTTTCGTTGATGAATTCAAAAGATTTCAAATTTTTGATGCGTCATCACGGAAGAATAATGTCTAGACGCGGTGCACAGGCTCAGCTGCGAGTCTACGGCAGCCATCTTTTTACTAGCTCGAAGTGGAGAGCCGCTTAATTTCGTGGTTATACATTTCCAAGAATGTGTAGCTGCATCAATTGAATGCCGAATTAGCAGGAAACCAGACGTGGCTTGAAAGGACTAGCCATTGTATGTGACATTTGGCTGTTCGACTGTATCTCATATAAGACGGGACCACATGGATCTACCACAGAGGTTCGTTACAAATGTCTGAAATACACATATGCTATACTGATATGGGTCACAGCACACATAAACATAATTTATATGTATGTTTATGTGTGCTGGGACCCACATTTTATGTTAGTTTATGTGTGGTGTGACCCATATCAGTTATAGCATGATATGTGTATTTCAGACATGTTTAATGAACCCTTTGAATCTACGTTGTTTTCGATTTGTACCGGAGATTGATAGAATGGTAACTGCAGGGAGAATTTCTTTGGCAGTAAACATGACTTGTCACTACCGCTAGCAACCGTGAGCTAATAATATTTTGCTTATTAATCGTTTTTGGTTGTTTAAACAATTTCTTGTGTTGCTTCAATAACAAGAGGCCCATTGGCCTTAACGGTCACCTGATATATTTATACAGAGAGTTGATTTTGTTATTAACATGTACAGAAATATTATTCAAAGTGAAAAAAAAACAATAAAACCACCTTATTCAATATCTAGCATACAGATTTAAGACTAAAGGTATTTGAAACTAGCACCTCTGATTCTAAACAAGGAAAATGAAGAAATTTTAGGACACTGACTCCTTTGGGCCCCACCCTACAGCCATTGGGGATAGGGCTGGCTCAAAATTTTCAATGTATCAAACTGTCAACTCAAGGTTATAATTCCAATCAAGTTATTAACATGCAATATTCAAAGTATCATTTGCCATTATAAACCATAATAAATAATGCCCCCCTCCTTCCCCGTGTGTAAACGTGAGACCCTAGGGTCATAAACCTTAAGACCCTTCTATCTATGAAGACTGTTAGATTCTACCATATCTTGGTCTTTGAGAAGAAGATTTTTGAAATTTCAGTCAATTCAACCCTTTTTAGCCCCACACATCAGCCCCGGGGTCAGTCAGGGCTGATATGTGCATATACCATCAAACTGCTATCCAATACTGATAAGTTAACCGAAATTGATAAGCTTCCAATGGAAATTAAACAAATGTTGGTCCAAAATGTGATTTCCCAATATAAACTATTGTAAAGTTTACCCCCTCCCCAGGGGGAAACGTGGGACCCTAGGGTCAAGAAATTCACAATTTTGGTAAAGCACCTTAAGACCCTGCCATCTATGAAGAGTATTTGATCCTACCATATCTTGGTCTTGAGAAGAAGATTTTTGAAATTTCAGTGAATTCGACCCTTTTTGGCCCCACCCATCAGCCCCGGGGGGTCAGTCAGGGCTGATATGTGCATATACCATCGAACTGCTATCCAATACTGATAATGCTAACATAAATTGAATAACTTCCAATGGAAATTTAACAAATGTTGGTGCAAAATGTGATTTCCCTATATAAACTATTGTAAAGTTTACCCCCTCCCCAGGGGGAAACGTGGGACCCCAGGGTCAAGAAATTCACAATTTTGATAAAGCACCTTAAGACACTTCCATCTATGAAGAGTATATGATTCTACCATATCTGGGTCTTGAGAAGAAGAATTTTGAAATTTCAGTCAATTCGACCCTTTTGGCCCTGCCCCTCAGGCCCCTGGGGGCTTGCGGCTAAACCGGCAACAATTTTTGTTAACCTTTGTCCATAGAAGGTTCCTGCAAAATTTCATTGAAATTGGTTCCGTGGTTTTGGAGAAGAAGTCGAAAATGTAAATTGTTCACGGACGCACGACGGACGACGACGGACAAAAGGCGATCGCAATAGGTCAATTGAGACTTTTTCTCAGGTGACCTAAAAAATGTGAAATCTTATCAAGTGGTCTCTTTGATTAAACATGTCAATAGTGATCTCCCTACGCAAAATCACACGCACATGCAATGTTAATCTGGTCAAATTCATCGGCAAAGGAAACAGGTTACATTTGGTAGATGTATAGAGTCCAACTTGAGTAGGAATTGAAATATAAACATATATACGGAGACCTAATGAACATCTTTCAAACCACCAGTATAACATTATTTAACATCCTATTATTTCAAATGTAGTTTTGAAAAGGATAAACCAAAAGTGTATAAGGCAAAGTTGGATTTTATTGTTTCATGGAGTGAAAGATCAACCTTCGCCAACGAGGAACACAAATTGCCTTAAATGATTGAAAAGTGTCAATATTGTTTTGGGCGTTTTCTAAGTGTGATGAAATGCAAATACCAGAAGTCGACGTTTGAAAGACAACCAAAACTAAGTTTTAGAATGTTTTTTTATACGATATGATGTATAAGGAATACTGTCCAATTCATCATTTCATCAATACATTATAAACTTTATTTTAATTGATGTTCTCTAATGTCTTATAAAGTTCACCTGCACTGGTTAATATGTAATTGTCTCCTTTTTATGTTTAAGGTTTGGAACCATTCATTTGAGAGAGCGCACACAGCTTACCAATGAGTAGATGATGTGATGACTCCTATCGAGAAGAGGTTACAGTTCGGACCATGCTTTGAATGTCTTGCATCGAACATTGTTGTCACTGAAGGCATATCTGCGATAAGATAATTGTTTGTGTGTTCTTCTTGTGATAATGTCATTTCGATACAACAGTGAACTTCTCTAATGAGTTAACTGAACACAGCATATGATCTAGCGTTTTCCTCACTCAACAGTGCAATGATTGTGATACCTCTTGTCATGTATACAAAATATTCCCATTAAATATTATTAACTTATGAACAGCTTTATTTATTTTTTGGGGAAAACAGGGTCTTCTGCTGAGGAAATAATTACTAGAAACCACATGGGTTATGCAAAGAGAAACAGCAAGTCGATACGAATAGTGAGGGATGGGGACCAAAATCACCGGGGAAACATTACAATTATACACAAAACCAAAAGTCCAATCCGTTTTGCATTCTCAATGCTGTTTCAAAACGATTAGAAGTTGGCAAATATATATAAAAAAAAAAACATTGCCGAAAGACAGAGCCAATATTTGGAAATAGTTCTAGTATTATATTTTATTGGAATATTTTATTATTAATATTATCAAATGTTTAACGGCCCATCAATACAGACTAGGTCATTAGGGCCAACAAATGGTCGAAACAAAACATTGCAAAATAAAAGCATCAAACAAACTTAAAGGTTAAAAGACAAAACATTTTCATCGTTGCTTAGTTATCCAGGTAATCTATACAGGCCCTTTTGACCTCTTGTTTTCATGTTCAATTAGTTGATTTAAGGCTTTTCGATGTTAGTAAGTTGCTTGCTTAACTTCCCAGCGACGGTAAAGTCGAGTCTGACAACAATAATAATGGACACTTGCAAATGTTATATACATAGACAACATAAGGAAACTGAATGGTAAAAGGTTAAAATCTGCATACATTATGTATAAACAACACTGTACGTCAGATATTATAACAAGCGTTTTTAAAATTGAAATATTATAGTAATGACCTGTTTCACGAAGATGTTCGACAATCATTGAAAAATTAATATTTCGAATGGAACAATGTTTGCATATCGGGCATATTATAATATTTGTCTCGAATCTGTCTGCAATCGGCACACCCGATCAATATAAGGTATTCATGCATGCATGTTCGTCACATAAATGTCGAAAGGGCTCATCCCCTCCCTAACGCAAGTACATACGAGTATTATATATACAGTTGCGTGATAGCACAACACACCAAACGTCCGGTGCGCACATCGTACATACAATGTATACGTCTGCACATAGCGCGCAAAACTGTGACAAAAATTCTGGAAGGTTCGAGTGAAACGTAAACAAAACGTATTTGATATATAATTGGTATATTTATCACTTTTTAATTCTTCAGTTCATGTTATACATCATTACAACGACAGTAAACTGTCAATGAATGTGTTCTTCTGTCAGGTACAGTATTAGTACATGTAATGAATTGATCGCCGATTAGACGTAAACGGTGATTTGACAGTTATCTAAACAAAATAGATCTTACCAATAGTAATAACGTCTTTCACGTGTGTGGAAATTTCACATACAAATTACTTCATGGTTGACTAAATAAAAGACATGTGCCAGTTACTCTGTTACCGGTTAATTAAAGGTAATTTGTATGATGGGTTACAGACAAGGCTATATTGATTACGTCGTGTAACGTTGTGCGATCTCTGATGACCTCTCTACGGTATCTTGACTTTAATTGCCGAACAATATAACAACAAAGCTGAACGACTAACTAGCCAAAGTCAGTACAATAATACCGGGTTAAGTTGTGTCCAGGTTGTGACATTTAAGAGAGATGACATTTTACAGGTAGTGCATCATTCGTGAACACCGGCTTCAAATAAAAATTAGATGTTATGGAGACTAAATAAAAATACACAAACAAAAAGTGCACACTTGCACATAAACTAATCGGTCAAAATATGTTTAGCACATGTACTTATCCAGTCCTTTATCAGTATAATATTACCGGATGGTGTTACAAACCGTCGTGTCTACGCTATGGCATTTTTGCCGGATGGCACTTTAATTGGCCTAGCATTCGTTGTCGTCACTCTACTGTTGCGTGGATGTAAAAACACGAACAAAACTAGATCAATATTCGGAATATTGTAATCTTTCTTCATCTGCAAGTGCCTGTCATTTTTGGTTGACTTCAAGACTAAGCAACATATACACCACGGGATAAAAAGGCTTAAGCCAGTAACCACGCAATAGACATGGCAGACTGTCTTCTCCTAATTTGGTGAAATCAGCGAGGCTAATGCTCTGTTAAGTAAAACTGTCAATTTTTATTGGCCTAACTAGATGTGACAAAAGAGTGTACAAGTGAATCGATACAACCAATATACATGTTTGTATGATTTAAAAGTCTCTTGTCAATGTATCCCTATCTGTTTTTGAGTGTTTGGTTTGGTTTAGTATTTAGTACAACAGCTATGGTCATTTAAGGACGGTCTCCCCTGTGTGTAAGATGTATGTTTGTGTGTTTTGGGAGGCTGCGATATGTTCGTGTATGTGATAACGTGGAACTGATGCCGACTTCATAGTGCTACCTGTCTGACGGAAATTGTTCAATATGTTAAATAAACACTTGTATTAAGTCAGTTATGTATACGCCTATATATATGTATGGGTCAAAGAAGTAATATAGACGGTAAAATCACATATAACACTGGATCCTAATGGAGGTATGTGCGTAGGATACGAATTTCTTAAAATAGTATATGGGGCAAAGAAGTAATTCCAACAGTGTGGACAAGTTTAGGTTGTCAAATTTTTGGAGCGATCCGCTCCTTTATCAGGACACAGTGAAACAGAACAGTTACATGTACATATACATCATATTACAAAAAGATAGAATTGATACACTATAATTGAAAATATAGCTATTATATAAAACCAATAGTCCCCTCGGCTAAAGACAGCCGAAGGCAGCAATTACGCTGAGAGCCTATAGTCTGGTAATATATAAGCGCAACGCTATTTTGTGGTTTCTTTTGCACAATAAAGTAAACAACATAAACCTCTCTTTCAAACAATAAAAGATAAAATAAGTTCCGTAACAAGCAAGTTCTGGCACACAAAAAACAAAAACAAATAAATAATAAAAGATCGTTTATAACAAACATAACGCATCCGAAACGTGCACGATACCAATTGATCATTATTCAAAACGCACTTTTAACTATTTTCTATCATTTTCTGATTCCAAAATATTAGTCAGAATGTAAACAGAAGTGATAATGACAGTTTGGATAAAGAAATATAAACCTTGTATCCAGCTCTCCATGATTATGTTCAGCTTCACGACAATCAAAGTAAGCTGTGATCAACTAACTGCACAGTTTCGTTAATGTAGCAAGAGGCTAACTAAGGTAATTACAGCTTTTGATTTGAACTGCGACAAATTTATGTCATTAAACGATCTTGATAACAGCAATAATGTCCAACATGTCTTTTTTGCAAAGATGAAGCAGACGGAATCCACTATGGACGGGCAAAGATCAATAAATGTACGCATCCAAAGTAAAAACGTTTAATGGATGTAGGAATGTAGCGTGTCAGGGATGTAGGGATGTAGCGTGTCAGGGAAGTTCACCTTTAGATCGATTGGTTTAGTTTGGCTTCATAAGGTTAAACGTCTTATCAACAGCTAATGTCATTAACTGACGTGCTTCCTTGTGTGGAATATATGTGTGCTGGATGCAGGGTATGATGGTGTAATTGCCTAATTGCGAAAGCGCATTTCTGTCTTTTTAGTGCTATTACTGAAATACCAGCCATCACAGCATTCCGCCGGTCACATTATACTTACAATTTGTGAACAAGTTGTTGCCATTACCCAAAACGCTGAACGTTAAACATAAAATAAGCTGGGAATAACGACTACCATTTTAAAGGACTTGGGTATATCCCGTTGCCTACCCAAATAGCATGAACGCTCAATGCTTAGGCAAAAAGTGAGTGTTGCAAAGCGAGGGTCTAGAAAGCAAAGCTTGTACAATTACCCCCAAACAATTTTATTCGGTAAAATATTTTTTATTCGTCCTACGCCGAATAGTTTTGTGATCCGAGTATTCTGCAGGGGGCACAACTTAGTCGCCTCCTTTGATATATGCAGACATAGCGTCAATCACGAACGACACTTGGTCTAGGGGGTCGATTACACATAGACAATTCTGTTGTCAAAATGTAAAAAAAACTAACATGACAGCTACGTAATTGATCAAGTTATAACAACAACTGTTGTTTAACAACACTCGGAATGAGAAAGTTATTAAATGTTTTATACTGAGTCAGGTGCTCTACCATGCATCTCGCTCTATTGGTCCCCGAGCGCAGTGACGGCAAAACTTCGTTCTTCTTGGCTAAATCTTATCCAAATCTCCCAGTTGTAAGTCATATTTGCAGATGCTTGACCCAGTTCATCACAAGGGGCTTCGTCTCGTTTTAGGTGCTTTTCGCACATCACGAGCCGCAAGCCTCTGCACCGAAGCAAATGAACCGTCACCTTTTGATAGAAGAACAAAAGTGCATGTATGTCTTCAGTTTGCTTACTGGTTAAAATCAAATCCAGAAAACCCAGCTTTCCAGTCACTAATTTATCAAAAATATACACAGCTTTTCGACCGAAATTGCTATAACCAGATAATCCACCATGGACAATACGAATGCCTGAAGTAAATTTTGAATTACACATTAATGAACAATCTCGACTCTCCCGAATCAATACAAGAGCGCTTTTTCCGAGTTCATCTCCGGATTTTCTTCACATAAACTTGTATATACGGACGGCTCTAAATTCGAAGAAAACGTTGCAGGAGCATGTGATGTTGGCAACGTATCTTTTCCCTGCCGATTACCAAATAATGCATCTATTTTTACAGTTGAAGTTAATGCCGTTGGTCTGGCTTTGGATGAAATTGAAAATAATAAAATTGATAAGCAATAATTTGTTCCGACTCTTTGTCACTGTTACAAAGATTCAAAAATCAGAATTTGAGCAACATTCTTATACAAAACATCGCCCTTCGTATTAACAGGTTTTTATTGTTCTGCCACCTGATCTTGAATTGGATACAAGGTCATGTCGGAATAAACGGAAATGAGAAGGTAGATAAAGATGCTAAAGCAGGCCCTTAAGCTACAACCGAAAGATATTAAACTGCCTTTTTCTGATTTTAAACCTTATATAACAAATTTTATTAAAACGAATTGGCAAAATAAATGGTTTGAAGAATTAAACAGCTAGTTATTTGAAATTGTGATGAATGTACATATCGTGATCCTACCCTCGCTGATTTAGCATATTATTCAGGTTAGATACGTTGATCTGTTGGCGTTAATCATTTGTGTTATGTCTCTGTATTTCAAACGCTCAGAAGATAGATAGTTTTAGAGGTACAATTAAAACGTACATGTGATTATACCTCACTCACCGCTAGGTGTCGCTAAGATAGCAAGAGAGTATAAATAGGCAGAATCCAGCAACAATCGGCCGTGTTACGTCTTTGAGCTAAGAGCATGAAAACTGGTTTCCCGGGAGATTAGTATGCCAGTGTAGCATTTACTCATTTGACTAGACACAATTCGCGGTGTCCAATATAATAGTGACGAAATGATTTTAGCGTTCACTGACAAGCTATTATCAGTCAGTAACGGTCCAGACAGACGTTACAGATATAATCAGGATTTGACGAGGTAGAGTAGTGTCGATAACATTATCCGCTTGTTTATCGGTGAGACAATCAAGAAGAGATGAGACGGGGTATTGACAAGCACACAGTGTCGTATTGCCTCTAGCTTAAATACACTTGTCCAATTGAATACTGCTCAAGGGCAACAAGAATAACAACAACAAGAAAACACTTCATGAAATTAAAAGACTATTTCAAATATTCTAAGGTTTTCATTTTAAGGTCTTTCGTATGTGGCGTTCGGGCCCGAAATTACCTTTATCACTTGGGCGTTACATAACATATTCTTTTTAATAAATCAGTGGAATCCGGCCAATTACATAAAGAAATGTACATAAGAAAAATGCCAAAAATGCCAATGTCACAGCTGTATACGAGGGCAAAGATGAGAGAAGTGACCCATCAAACTACATACCTATTTATATTACTCCTTTGTTTAGTAAACTGCTTGAAATAATTATGCTCAAATATTTGTTTAATTATCTTTCAAGAAATCCGATACTTTCGAAGAACCAATCTGGATTCCTCCCCAAAGATTCTACAGGTAATAAGATATTAGTAATATATGAATCAATTCTCAAACAACTTGATAGAAGAAAAGAGGTCAGAATTGTGTTTTGTGATATTTGTAATGCCCTTTGATAGGGTCTGGCATGATGGACATGTGTACAAATTGAAAAAAGATGGCTTTGAAGACAATTTTCTAAATTGGCTTTCTAATTATTGAACTGCTAGACAGCAATAATTGATGGGTACTTCTAAGCGTACACTTACAGTCTGTGTCCCACAGGGCTCGGTCCTCGGGTCATATTTATTTCTCTTATAAATAAATAACTTAAAAAAGTTGAGTCAAATGTGATTTTTTTGCAGATGAAACCTCGCTAGGTGCACTTGGCGACAACAATGCTGCAGCTGAAACTTTGAACAATGATCTACAGACACGTACACGTTCGCTGTTCCACCTGGGACGCAAACGGTACGGAAGTGCTACGCATGTGCTACGGAAACGGTACGGAAGTGCTACCCGAACGGTACGGAAACGGTACGCAAGTGCTACGCAAACGGACGGAAGTGTTACGCAAACGGTACGAAGTGCTATTGCTGACGCTTACAAACGGTGATTCGTTTGTGGTGACAAGAACGGGTTCACATAAAAAGCGGAGGCATATAAAATATCTAAAACAAAACGAATACACCCATCATGCATAGGAAGAAACGTCAGTTGGTTTGTATAATGGATGAGTGAGAAACAAACAGAAATGTCTCGTGATTTATAAAGATAAAGGTCGATCAAATATTGGTACATGTAATACACACTGTACATACATCACAAAGACCTGACGTACGCTAACAGATCAACGCGACACACAGATAATAATAAGTTATGGAAAGAAGTATTCCCACCTGCTTACCGAATACAAGACTTAATTAATATTGTCAGTAAGTAAACTTGTTACTGTTTTTTTTGACGAGAAACGTAATAATTAATAAGTTTAATAATAATAAAACAACTGATATATTTTTAGACTTCTGTGTTAAGGATCCAGTACCTCTATTTCTATTTTTTTTATATCGTCTTTAATGCTTCCATACACTTTTAGATTTTTCGTAGGATTTGGAGACCGATAACGTGCTTAATTATTAGTACCTGAAAATACATGCATCGGAGATTTGTTATACCATGTCTATTCATTAAATGTCATTCACAGATAAACAGTATTTTTTGTTTACATCTTTTATTTTATTATGAAAATGTAGTTGATTCTTGTTTAAGCATACATTTTGTACATGTATATTGTTACGGGAGTTATTATATACATATTTTTTCAGTTTGAAAGGCAAGCTCTTGGATGTAGGAAACTATTATGAATAAGAAAAATAATATGTCCTAAATATATGTATGTTTTCATTCATGATATGCACCTCTGGTATTTATTATTATATAGGTTATCTTTATCGATCATAAAAATGTAGGTATCTATACTGACTTTTCTACGGGTAAATCTTATCTGTCTGAATCCTGGTACTGGAGAAACTATGACTATCTGGCACACCCTGAGGGGTGTGTACCTGATGTACTGCAAAGGGTATATGAGTCTGATGTCAGATATCATAGGGACTGAGACCACAGTACATATATATTTATGTTAGGATGTTCACAATCTCTTGTCTCTAGTTCCATATGAAAACGTTATTGGCGTTGAGGGAAGATGGTATCATTTTCCTGAAATTTCAAGTTAAGGAGTCTCCATAATTAAGCACCTTTTCGTGAAACTGGTGATGGGGAATGGTACCGCTCAATAAATCAAGTGAAAATGTTTCGCTTTAAAGTTTACGTCTCTGACCGTTGTCAGACTTTTTATAGACAACGCCACAATAGATGAGTGGCAAAACTACACAAAAGTTTGTTTATCTGTGATCAATACATGTAAGTGTACACTGTAAGTGCTACAATATTTGATAATTTGTCATACATGTACATAGCCTCATAGCCAGGTTCAAGTTCAAGTTCTTTATTACTTTGAGTCGTTCGACTCACCAGTTACAAAGTAACAAAATATGGGATATTTACTGTGCAAAATACAAAATAACATTACACACACTTACAACACAATTACAAGTGCAACTATATCTATTTACACTAATAAGGTTCTTTTCTAATTTGCAAATTTTATATATTTCCCTAAGTTCGTTATTTCCTTTGTATTTTTCACACTCAGTGGTCCTTTCAATTTAAACATGCTTGGCTTTTTAATATAATAGGTTTTCAAAATAATTGCTCTCAAATCAGAATTACATGATCTTCAACATCATCTAAATTACAAACATTACACACTCGACGATTCAAGGTTTTGATATCGCCCTTTACTTAACTGAAGTTATGAGGAGATTGTTTTTGTAATTTTTTTAGATATTCTTTTTGTATGGGTTTATGCAGGTAGTTTTGTAGATCAAAATTAGCGTAAATATATCTATAAACATTTGCTTTTCAGGATATTTTATTTTTTTCTGCACGTTCTTCTCTAAAAAAATCAATTAACCTTTCTTTAATTAATTAATACATTTTGTTGTCGTTAATAAAATATTCCCAAATATACCATAGGCCAGGTTAACCCCAGCCTCTGATATATACTGTCTACTATGTAACTTGCTTAGGGCGCAAAGTAGTACTAATTGGTCAGCTGAAAAAGGTCAATTATCGTTTTCATTGAACCATGTACACTAGCCCGGAACCACTTGACTGATTTTTGGCACCTTTATACTTACCACACACAGAGAGGGCACTCCGTTAACAAACTTACTATAGACAGAGACGTATTATTAAATATACGTCTCTGCTATAGACAACAAGGAAGCACACTATTTTTCTCAGGAACTCGGTCACATGATGACAATGATGACAATAAAGTTATCTTCATAATGATTTTTTAAATGATTACTGAATAATTTCATCATTTTCAATCATCTGATATGAAAAGTTTGTTACGTGTTAGGGTTGGTATTCAACCTTGCTCGCTGATAACAGAACTCATGATAGATTATCTGCAGAAACTCATCGTCAATATCATGAGTATCACATAATGTACGAACTCTATTGGTCCTAGCTAAATTATTGGTTCTTCCACTTTCAATATTGAGCTCATGAGAGCTTAAACGAATACATGAAATAATGTTCTTATACAGCTGATCAATATGTTTTTTTCAGGTTGTATTGCAGACCAAAATTATCTACTAAATGCTGATTCGATGTTCCTTTGGGGCAATTCTGTATTTCAGACAAAAATTATCGTACATGTATATCACAAAAAAATTGTGCTCTATTAACTTATACACAATCTTTCTTTCATACATGTAGCAGTTATTCAATAAATACCCTAATCCTAACTTATTCAATTATGATGACAAAAAAGTTATCTTCATAATGATTTTTTAATGATTACTGAAAAATATCATCATTTTCAATAATCTGATATTGAAAAGTTTGTTACGTTTTAGGGTTGGTATTCAACCTTGCTCGCTGATAACAGAACTCATGATAAATCATGATAGATTATTTGAAAATAAAAATTAGGTCAGTTGAGAAGTTGAATATCCTAATAAGGGACATAATTTTTGTTTGCATTTAATTAGGAATTCTAATACAAATATTTGATTGATTGATTGATTGATTGATTGATAGGTTTTACGTCCGCTTCACTACCGAGTAGTTCGGTTATCTAGCAGACGACAAAAAGTAAAATATTAGTTAACCTTGGTAAAGGCACTGATTTAAATGATATTGTGCCTGGGGCTGCCATTTCCTGACAGAGGGACAGCCAAAGTATCTTACCTGTAGGTTTTTACCTTGAACTGATTTACCTGTATACAGCTGTACGTGATAGATAGACAATGAATGGATTAATTTGAATGGAATTAAGTGCCTTGAAATCACAGAATCTGGCCTTGATCAGGTACAGCACATCAATTCAATTCAATTCAAGTTCATTCCGGGGGCTTTACGACCCATAGGCATACATAAATATAATACATAATATTACATACATATTTGGAGAGTGATCTCTCATGACATGCATACAGAACACAGCAAGTAAAATATACATGTATGTATACGATACAAAAACACATACTGACAGAGACGGGAAGTAACTCCGCGGCAATGCTATCTTGATTGCGATTACATAAATGCCGAGTCAATCTACCAATTATTACTAAGTTTAATGAATATACAATTTACACCATTAGCAATAATACTTGTATTATACAGACAGACACACACACACAGACAGACAGACAGACAGACAGACAGACACTCACCCACAGAAGTATAAGTAATAATTACTTTTCAGTATAGGTATGCTTTTCTTTGCATTCGAAATGATACATTCGCTTTTAGCCGTGGTATGTTTTTCTTTACTTAACGGCAGAATGCTAAGATTTACATGGTTACAAAACATACCTATTGCATACGTATTTGGATCTCGCATGAAAGCATACCAAACACAGAGAGTAACATAAACATGTATGTATAAAATACATCATAAACATATAAATACAAGAAAAATTAACTTAAATTAAATTTAACTTAACAGACACATACTGACGGAGATGCGCCAATGTTACCTTGAATGGGATAACATTAGTGCTGAGTCAATCTACCACTTATGTACCACTTATTGATTAAGTTTAATAATAAATATATGTTGTACAACATAAGCAATCATACTTCTCTTATACAGAATTCGAAATATACCTGAAATACATATGTGAGGTATATAACGATAATATTCACTTTTAGCCAAAGTGCGTTTTTCTTTTCTTAAAAGGCAAAATGAATATATTTTTCAAGAATTTTTAGTTCCTTAACATTATTTATACTTAACAGTTGCACAAGTTTGAAACGCTAGGTGATTTATAATAATACCTTTTAATATACCTTTGTCTAATTTCTATATAAAATGGACATTGCAGTATAAAATGGAACTCATCTTCAATTTCAAAACTTCACATATTCTGCGTCTCCTACATGTATCAATGTTGGGATAGCGGCCATTTTCGATTTTTAACTGGTGTGATGACAATCTAATACTGGTTATAGATTTTTTTTATATATTATCAATAGGTTTCAGTAAATAATATTGCATGCAAAAATGATCAATTAGATGTTTGTATAGGTCACCTCTGGCAGCATTTATAATTCTTGCTCTCATTTCCTGGGTGTATCAATCTTTAAATCGTTGTTTTACTACTTTGTACATATTACCATTTACAGTATCACTGGTCCAAAAGTAAGATAAACCAAGTTTATCTAGTTCTTGTTTAATATTGTTTATCCAATCATCATTCATTAGTAATCGCTCTTCTAAACATGTGGCCAATATACAATTTTTGGATTCTTTTAGTTTTAACCAGTTTTTTATCACTTTTAACTTTCTATTTATGTAACGTGACTGTCTACCAAGCTCGTAATATACAAAATCAGTACCGGTACTTTTTTTGACACCAAGCAATCGTTTACAAAACCCAGAATGGAGCTTTTCTTTCTCCGGTGCTTTATGAAAGCCCCATATTTCGCTTCCATACTCGAGTATGCTGTTGCCATATGTATCAAACACTGAACATTTTGTACTAATATTGAAATTATTTTTCTTCAATTTACTATTAATTGCAAATAAAGCTTTTCTTCCCTGGTTAGCAATATGTTTCTGAGTAACATTGAACTTTCCGTTGAAATTCATCAACATTCCCAAATAATTGAATTCATTAACTATATCGACTTCTTGGTTGTTGTAGATCCATTTATCAGCATCTCTTCTTTCCCTTCCCCTCCCCTCATTTCGAAAGATAACAATCTTGGTTTTGGAAATATTGAGTTTTAACTTCCATTTTAGGTTATATGCATATAATGAATCTAAAAATTTCTGCAATGCTTCTGGTGTCTCCGCACTCAATGCAGTGTCATCGGCATACATAAGTAAAAACAAGTTTAAGAGACCTATTTCAATAGATG
This sequence comes from Mizuhopecten yessoensis, assembly GCF_002113885.1. Classification (NCBI taxonomy): domain Eukaryota; kingdom Metazoa; phylum Mollusca; class Bivalvia; order Pectinida; family Pectinidae; genus Mizuhopecten; species Mizuhopecten yessoensis. Next base: position 223,393 of record NW_018406991.1, on the reverse strand, counting down.
GACAATTTTCAGTGATAAATTTCATTTCGCAATCATTTACATAGAGGCTGTATAGAATCGGTGACAGAATTTCTCCCTGGAACAAACCGATTTTGTTTGGGTAGTACTCTGATAACAAACCATTAAACTGTATTCATGATTTTATATTTTTATATAGCGACTGAATAATTTTCAACATTTTCCCTTTGATTCCTTTTTTTATGAGTTTAGACCACAGACAACTTCTTTCAATCAAATCGAATGCTTTTGTGTAATCTATAAAGCAACAGTTTAGTCTCTTTTTCGCTTTTAATGTTTATTAATTAAGGTTTGTAATGAGAAAATGGCATCTACCGTCGAAAAACTAGGTTTGAATCCAAATTGAGCATCGGTAATTATATTATGTTCACTATCCCATTTAAGTAGCCTCTGATTTAACACTCCAGTAAATAATTTGCCCAAATAGCTTAATAATGAGATGCCTCTGTAGGGTCATCAAAATCTCCCTTTTTATGTATTGGAACAACACATGCTTTTGATCAGGCTTCAGGAAAATACCCGGATTTGAAGACATTATTGCATATTTTAGTTATACATGGTAAAAGTTCATTTTTACAATCTAAAAATAGTTTATTTAGGGGTTTGTCTTCACCACAGCTTTTGTTTCTCTTTAATCTTCTGATTGCAACTACAATTTTATCTTCTTTTATAATTCTATCTAACTCTTCATAATCTGCCTCAGTTTTCTTCTTTAATATCTTCGGTACTTTCAGATTGTCTGATATTAAGATTTTTAAAATGAGATAAGAAGGCCAATATTTGATGAAGCAGCAGAAACAGGGTTTTTTCTTTTACCAAAATATTTATAGAATTGTCTAGGGTTGTTTCGTCTGACGAATTCTAACATATTGCCTTCGTATCTCTTATATTCTCTCTTAAGCCTGTTTTCTTAAATTTTCTAAAAGCGTTTCCTATCTATTAGAACTCTGTGGTTAGCTGGTGACTTATCATTGTTAAAGGTTGTCAGAGCAGTTTTGTATTATCGATGCCTATTTCTACACTCATTAGTGAACCATGGCTTGTCATTTTTGACGGGATCGTTTTTCTTGTTACTAGATAACCCACATGTCTGTATATGTTTTACATCACATTAAGGCATAACAACAGCATTTACCAAACTACAAAAATTGTCGACCATGACGTCAACGTCACATTATTAATAATAATAAACATTTATATAGCGCCCGATATAATTTGTAAAATTACTCCAAGGCGCTTTACAACATATGGATAATAGTAATGGTTTTAATTGTGAAAACAAACAACAAAGGCTTGCAATCACTATCATACATTTAACAAGCAATGTGCACATAATTGAACAAATTAAAGGGTGGTATTTACATGACGTCTTTGCAAAGATTCTAAAATGCAGACGTGAAGAGGTGAGTTTTTATATCCCTCTTGAACTTGGCCAGGGTATTTGACTCCCTAATAGCCGATGGTAAGCTATTCCACAACGTAGCCGAAACCCTCCCAAAGCATCTTTTTCCGTAGGTCACAGTACGAGATTTTGGGACACACAACAAAGATTCGGACTCCGACCGCAGTGATCTTGACGGCTGATACAGGGTAACACGCTCCTGTAGGTACTGAGGAGCTGTTCCATTCAGTGCTTTGTGCGTGTATACCAGAATTTTGTACTGCGACCTGTATCGTACAGGTAACCAGTGCAACGAATAAAGCGCAGGTGTGATGTGCTCTCTCTTTCGAGTACGAGTAACTAGCCGTGCTGCAGTGTTCTGGACCCTTTACAGACGACTAGTTAGTTTGTAAGATATACCACAGAGCAGGGCGTTACCATAATCCAATCGAGAGGTAACAAGTGAATGCACCAAAATCTTGTATGCATCTGCAGTTAGCAACTGCCGATAACAGCCGATGTTCCTGATCTGGTAGTCACAGGATTTGGCAAAAGCGTTCACTTGTTTCTCCATGTTCAGAGAACTGTCAAAGTATACCCCTAGGTTTTTAACAGCTGGTACAGTCTCAATAGTTCAGGCACTAACCTTGAGCTGGAGAGCCATTGTTTGCTGACACTTTGGGGAAAAGACGATTAGTTCCGTCTTTTCTTGATTTAGTTTAAGCATGTTGGCGTTCATCCAGATACTGATATCTGTCAGACAAGATTCCAGACTTTCTAAGACTGTATTCCAACTGTCCTGTGGTTTTATGACCATGTGAATTTGTGTGTCATCGGCATAGCAATGATAGCGAAGGCTATGGCGACGACAAATCTCTCCAGTCGGTTTGGAGTACATACAATATTTTCGTGGTCCTAACACCGACCCTTGAGGAACCCCGAAATCTAGTACTTTGTCATGTGAGGTGGCATATTCGATGGCAACACACTGTCGTCGTTCACTCAGGTATGACTGTATCCAGTATAGTGCGGCATCAGTCACTCCATAAGAGTATTCCAGACGTTTATAAAGTATGCCATGGTCGATGACGTCAAATGCAGCTGACAAGTCCAGCATGACAAGCACCGCTCTGCACTTGTTATCCAATGCAGAA
>NW_018406991.1:152434-220584 GCF_002113885.1 Mizuhopecten yessoensis | reverse complement strand
TAATATTTTTCCTGATTGAGCTGATTTTATTCAGAAAGTAATCACTGAACTTGCTTGCTAAGTCTTTTTCAGAATTACAGCTTGGTAGGATAATTTCACCTTTCTGTCCCATTAGGTTTTTTGTGAGTCTAAAAAGTTGTCTTTTATCCTTGCCACATTCTTCGATTTTTTCCGAATAATAAGCCTTCTTTGACTGAAAGAGCAGTGAACCAACTAGCCGACATTGCTCTCTATAAATCAGTTGGTGAACGGTTAATTTGGTCCGTCGCCACTGTCTCTCTGCTTGTCTACAATTCTGTTTTTCCACGCGGAAATTTTCATTATACCACAGGGCATTTGGTCTCACAGTTATCACCTTAGTCTGCAGAGGTGCGTGTTTCTCTATACGGGCTTCTATACCAAATGTGTATGCTTCAACAAGATCCTCAACTTCAATAGATTGAAGGGCGGCACAAGACTGAATGTCATTGTTGATATCTGGTGTTGAAATTTCGCGGAATTTCCGGAAGCTCACTTCTTTCCTTGCACGAGCTGGCTTACTACAATTCAGTGTTGTGTGGACAGCAAGATGATCACCAGATTGGTTCCCCTTTACATCACTTAGACATGGATCAATTACTGAAAAAGCTCCATGAATGACTGAGTTATCTTCCCTCGTTATGACCACATCCAGCGTTTTAGCGTTTATTTCACAAACTCGTCCTAATGCGATTGCATTTTCTGCTAATTTCCTTTTAATCAAGTCCCTGTTTTCATCCTTCCATTTGACAAAATCGCTTGCAACTCTTGACTTAGTGTTTGTATTCTTTTCGCAGTATTCGTAGTTTGTTCTATCATTTACGCTAAAACACAATGGAGCTTGATCAGAAATTGTTGTGAAATGACCCACAGAAAAGTCACGAATATTATTAAATTTACCGGTTTCTGCTAAAACATAGTCAACTGTACTGGTTCCGTTGTGACTACAAAAAGTAATACTTCCCTTTTTATCGCCAGAATGGCGACCATTGACAATACGGATACCAGAAGCAATACTCATAGACAATATTTTCTACCGAAATTGTTGACATACGTATTGGCGTTCTTACGTGTGATTGTATCCTCATCATTATTATGAATCATTAAGACCATCATTACTATGATATCATATTTACAACCTGTGCGAGAGTTTAAATCGCCAGTGACATATACATCACCCCTCTCTTTGTATTGGGAGAGCAGCTCCTCCAAGATTAAGAAGAGGTCTATATTGTTTTCATTTTGATAGAATACACTATTATCTGGAGGAAAATAACAGAATATAAACAAATTATTAACAAATTGTTTTGAATATTTAAGCATTACAATGCTGTTATGGATTTGATATTCGAGAGACAAATTGTTGCTTAACGATTATTTGTAGAAGATAACCATACCTCCACCTTTGGTTTTCCTTGGAAATGAAAATTTATAATAGTCTGGTATTTTTTCCGTAATCCAACATTCTGTTAAACAAATTATATCCTTATTTTTGATTATATTACAAAATTAAGGTTCGTCAAGTTTGCTACACATGCCTTTGCCAATGTTCTATGATACAATTTGGAGGTGGTCACTCTCCTCGCATCCCTATCTGGTTACGTTGGTATTGGAATGGGGTTGACTAGTATCAGAGAGAGTATTTGGGACATTCGGACGGTACGACCTAGACACTGGGTCCAATCAGAATCCAATGTGACCACAGGTGAATGGTCAATGCATTATCACTGCTTATATTCTCAGGTATAGATATCATATTGAAAGAAAAGTATCAGTCAGCGGGTGGTCATGTTGTCCAAACAACCTTTATAACCGCCACTAAGTTGTTTATACCTTTAACAAGGGACAGGTCATTACCACATGGCCAGCTATATGCCTATTATTTAAATTACCCCTTAGCTGCTGGTGTGGAGAACACACATTAGGCCTTTGGGCGGAGGGCTGTTACGTCCATGTATGTATATTTACATGTGCATGGCATTGTCACTGTATAGCCTCTTTGAAAGCTGTGTCGTTGATTAGACTTTAATAACCATGCATCACGAGACACAATTCTTAGCGTATTAATACAACACTGACCGGAACTACAACATCCAATATAAATAAACATGACGGCTGCTGAAATATCGCTGGGCATTGTGATATTTGACAATGTCATTGTAAATCTATGCGCAATTTTTTTTATTTTTTTAAAAACACTGTTATTACAACGAAAACAAGACCAAGGTCTGCAATATCGTACAAAATGAACATCGGTTTAAATCACCAATACCGACAATGGAAACAATTTTAACGCTCATGCAATTTATAAGAAATATCGTCTGTTACACATATTCTAGACCTACTGACACATATGTTACAGACCTACTGATATGAGTCACAGCACACATAAACAGTTCAGACATTTGTAACGAACCTGTGCTCCTCGCAAGATCACTTACTTCAATCGCGATCAGTTTCACGCGTCTTGCATCCACGGTTCCTCAGTTTCTGACATATCATATAACGAGGCTGTTATAGAATCTACCGACTGTTGCCAGGTTCCCATACAATCAACAAATACATTCACTCCTGGATTCTTAACAAAATGAGCAAAGAGAAAAGTTCGATTTACAGTCGTGGGATCGCACAACGTTATACGATATGCAGTGTTCGCACGATGTCTGCACGGTTTGTGAACGATGTTTGCACGAAGTGCGAACGATAATAAATTGGACGATCATTGCTTACACACATTTTTGCGGACGATGGGCGAACGTTGTGCGATAACAATCGTTGTTGGTGTGAATTGAGGAATCCCTAACAATATATACGGTTTCGTGCATGTGTTTAAACACATAAACTTGATTATTTAGTATGTTTCCATATTCTAGCTACATCTTTAAACTTATCTTTCTGTCTATACTTTCTTAAATTTAGAAATGGTGTTTTCGGTATTTCATAAACAACCTAAATCGACACATGTAAAATTACAACACATGCAGTCTCGGCAGTACAGGTAAACAAAGCCACTTTGTACCTGTACCTCGACCGTAGGTATCCCCTGCCCGGGGCACTTACGTAACTCGCCAAGGTGTGAACACCAGGTGAAGGGGAGCTATAGACCAAGACGAATGCAAATAACAAATACTAAACGTGTCAGGCACAGGCCAGATAAAACTCCGGTCACTCATCAAATTGTTATATACCTGTTTTGTTACCAAGGAGCTAAACCCATTCTTGACAGTCTAACGGTCACTGTAACACTGTGTAACACGCATTGTAAAATTGTACATAATCGTATTAATAATGAAGAGAAATTACAGTAATATATACAGTGTACATTATTGCATACAAGCCTTCCGTATTTTTTTATTCCGTAATATTGATCAACAAATTGTACCAAATCGCACAGTTGTGCGGAGAAAAGCGCACAACGGGTCGAACGATTGTTAAATCGCACAGTTGTGCGCACCATTAATACCAAACAAAAACAGTTCAATGCTTAAGTAAACCGACATTTTTGTGTTTTTTTCTTCAGACTATTATGTAGTAGGAATAATGTTCAAAAAATGCGGTTTATAATGATTTTTTTTATCAACAATTCGTTTCGACAAATATATATTCCGTAAAATTTTCGACCGAAAGTTTCACAAACGCTTTTTAAATGGAGAGATGTAGACGCAAGTGCTACGGAAACGATACAGAAGTGCTACGGAAACGCTATGCAAGTGCTACGGAAATGGAACGGAAGAAGTACGGAAATGCTACGCAAGTGATACGCAAGCGCTACGCAAACGGTACGGAAATGCTACGCAAACGGTACGCTGAAAGTGGAACAGCGAACGTGTACGGGTCTGTAGAATATCTAACTGGGCTCATGGATGGGGTATTTTATTTAATCCTAGTAAAACAGAAGCTCTTCTTATATCAAATAAATTAAATGCAGATGAAATGCATCCTGATCTCACATTTCTTAACAATTCTGTGGCAAATGTAAAAAAAGCATACACATCTGGGTAACTTGTAATCTGGGTAACAGCCATGGTTTGTGGTCCGATCACATCAATTTAATATATAATATGTTATAAGATGATTATATGTAGGTCACTCCAACACAAACTTGAAAGGAAATCTCTAGAAATAAAATACAAGTCATATATTCGTTCAAATCTTGAGTACGCTAGTGTTGTATGGAATAGCTGTAATCAAACTGAATCAGATCTTTTTGAATCTATCCAGCTAGATGCTGCTAGAATAGTGACTGGTCTCCGAAGAGGTACTAGGCATGATATCATCTATAATGAAATTGGATGGGACACTCTTAAGAAACGTCGAAAGGATCAGCAGTATATAGTGGGGTTTTTTTAAATTATGTTAGTCCAAATTAATTTGTTAAACCTTACATAGTCAGAAACGAAGCTATGAACCATCATATCTGATATCAACGTATATTTGAACCACCACTTTGTAGATCTAATACATATTTTAAGTTTTTTCCCCTTGCATAATTGCTTGGTGGAATAGACCTGAATATAATTATTATAATTTGAGATCTATTAGTGAACTCAAAAAACAACTTGTTCATCATGACATACCCAAAATTAATGAAGACATATGTACTAAGTTTTTTGAATATGAAGGGATTATATCTTTTAACATAATATTGTGTCAACTTTGAAATCGTGCAAGTCAGTTGAACTCTGATCTCTTTATATACCATCTAAATGATAATCCCTCTTGTATATGTGGTTGTAATAATGAAGATGTGAGTCACTTCTTTCTGCCTTGCCCTAGATACATGACTCAAAGACAAAATAGTCAGAAACGAAGCTATGACCCGTCATGTCCGACATCAACGTATATTTGAAGAACCAATTTGTAGATCTAATACATATTTTGATAGTTTCTTTCCTAGCATAACGACTTGGTGGAATAGATCTGAATGTAAATATTGTAATTTAAGATCTATTAGTGAACTCAAAAAACAACTTGGTCATCATGCCATAGCCCAAATAATGACGATATATGTACTAAGTTTTTTAAAAATTAAGGGACTAGATCTTTTAACATAATATTGTGTCATCTTCGAAATTGTGCAAGTCAGCTGAACTCTGATCTCTTTATATACCATCTAAATGATAATCCCTCTTGTATATGTGGTTGTAATAAAAAAAAAAGATGTGAGTCTCTTCTTTCTGCATACAAAATATGATAATATCTCGGTATCATTTGCAGCTTGAAACCAATTTAAATTAACAGTTAAACTTGGACCTAAACCTTCATTGACATTTAATGTTTAATGTTAATATACTGACTAAAGGAAGTAGTTTCCTTAGTGAAGATCTTAATTCTGCTATTCGTGTTTGTGTTCTATATTATATAGTTATATAGAATCAACCAACATATTTTGAATGTTATGTATGCATGTATGTGTGTGTAAGTATGCATGCATGTGTGTACGTGTTCATGCATGCATGTGTGTACGTATATATGTATGCATGCGTCTATATAATAATAATAATAACTAGAAAATGTTGGCTAACAATTTGACGGGCGTTTCACTGTAAGGGACTGATTTGGCCTTCTAATAATAACGTGTGCAAGTTTTTAGTAGCTGACTGAGTAGCGGGGGATTCCCGGAGTGCGAAATGATGTCAGAGAAAGAATGGATAAATATAGGCAGCCAATGGGCGTTGTTGTATACGAATGTAGTCCGTAAAAGTCATATAGTCCGTCCACTATGTACGTCAGAATGATGAATTGAAACTAGCTTTTTGTCTATATAACGGTTGGGTTTGCCATGCAAAAGAAAGGCTGATGTTTACCCACTGCAGTAGGGATGTAAACTGTCATACCTTTAAGATTGAGAGTGCGTAGTAATCGATGTATTAGATGTCTTGACATAAATCAAAGAACTGAGAACACTTCACAATCGCACAAAAATGAAAACGGTTTTTGACTTTAACTTTTGAAATTATATTTAGAGTAGGTCAAGGTCATTCATTTGGACACACTTTAAAGCCCTTTATTCAAACATGTTTCTTGCCAAACATCGTTACCCTGGAATTATTGGTTATTCAGAAAAAGTGGTTTCAATATTTTTACATATATGACCTCTGTGACCTTTAAAGTCATTCAAGGTCAATCAGTTATGTATCAAATAGTAGGACTCTAGACCTTGTAGAAGTTTTTTGAAGTCATTATCTTGAAATAGCACATATGAAATTTGACCTCTAAATAACTCAAAACTTGACCTGATCAATTCAAAATGTTCTCTGCCAAAAATGTGCGCATTTGCGTTATCCACATCATACCTGAATAGTGAACCTACAGAACAATTTTCGAAATATTCTTGATTAGAGATTTTTTTATTTTTTTTTAAACATTTAACCTTTGTGACCTTTTTAAACCTGTTACCCAAACATCTCAACATCTTAAGTATGAAATATCAAGACTCTAACATCTATCAGTTTTAACATATTGTCGGCATTTTTTTACAAGATCAAAAGATAATAGTCAAAATGACATAAAACGTTAACGGAAAATGTTACAGAAAAACTAAAGAAATCCTATTCATTGGAATGACATTCTTCTCATCGATCTGTAGAATTTTTCTAAAAATTAATATATATTTTTTTAAATTGTGACCTTTGACCCAACAGCGAGCTTTTTTATTTTACCTTTTAAGTAATAATATACAACGGCAAAAGTTAGCCCTGAAGATTATCTACATGTAATATGATTGCATAAAGGCTGTAATTCAACCGTGTTTGAGTTATAGCCATTTTAAGATTTTGAGGTATGACGTCATGGCAGCCATATTGGATTTTTGACCCACTTGAAAATGTTGCAATAAATCCTTCATACCATGTCTTAAATTGTACAATATAGACTGTGATCATATCTGCTACCGTTCAGGAGACTACGAACCCACAAAAAATGGCAGATGAATATTATTAGAAAAAGTATAATAAGAATAAGAAACATAACAAAACAATAGGTCTTTTCACCAGTTGGTGAAAAGCCCTAATAACAATAAAGGCTTTATTTATTCTTGATAACATATTGAGCATGAAGCTCAACTTACATATGGTCAAGGGAGGAAATCATAAATCATTTCAAGTAAAATTGCTTTGCAGATCTGTTAAATTCTAAAAATGAAGCACAATTTCTAATATGACTTGGTAAAAGATTCCATGCAAGGGGTCCCTGATATCTAAAAGAATATCTAAAAGTAAAACACATTGGTAGATGATGATCTTGTAGTTCTACCCTGAACATCAGACATATACGTAAAATCATTCAAATTTTGTGGAGCTGAATTATTAAGTATCTTGTACATAAGAACTACTTGATTGTATAAAAGTTTTTTGTGAAAAGGTAACCAATTTAGCTTTTTGAACATAACACAGAAAGGTGTGGAAAAATCATATTTTAAAATAGTTCTGGCTGCTCTCTCTTGCAGGCGCTCTAATTTTGATTTCTCTTGTGATTGCGCTGCGGTGTCATCAGCGTACATATACCAAGAACTTTGGTTTATAATCAGTGGCGGGTCATTCACATCTAAAATGAACAAAAGTGGCCCCAATATTGACCCTTGCGTGTTCTTAAAGTTTAAAATTTGATATTTCCCGCTCAAATAACTTTGAAACAGATCATTGTTTTGGATGAACACCCACGCAATTCCAATTTAGACGTTAAAATAGAGTGGTTCACAAGGTCGAATGCCTTTCGAAAATCAAGAAATAGAACACCTGTTAAAATACCTTTGTCTATAGGAAACACGGAACCAAATCATAAATAGATTGTGTTTTTTCCCTTTTGGGCAGAAGATTGAATAGGAATGTGAATGCCTCGGGGCCTGCTGGTTGGATATTTAGGTCGCAGAAGTTTCAAAAGTTGTATGTGTGGGTTGAGCAATATAATATANGCAATATATATAGATGTAATATGCATAATTTTTTTTTTTATTCAAGTCTGCTTTTGTCTGGGTGAGTTTATTAAGTGTGTAATTTGTTGTAAATTTTGGTCGATTTTTGGTGCCGAATACAATACAAAATGGCCACCCCATATAAAAAAAAGTTCAAATAGGCAGCATTTTTTAATATTTTATTTTCAGTTGTGTGAGATGATATTCTTCAAAATGAGGGTAGGTAAACCAGTGTGGATAACCCCATTTAACCAGGACAGTGGTAAACGTTAACACTATCGTCTATGGCAAATCATTTAGTTCTGGGGTCCCTATAGAAAGATGCAGAATATGACGTTTTACACCATTCAAGCGTCACTGGAAACCAGATGATGGGACCCACCAGCATATTTCTGGTAGTGAATCTAATCATGGATGTGTTTTGGCAGAATTTAGAGGGAAAATTATCTGCATGAGGATACCATGATGGAAATACGGACTGTATCGTCATGATTTTGGAGGTCAGTCATCTCTGATATGAACCTATATAAAAAAAATATGTTAATTATCTAATTTTTTTTTATCTGTCTGTCTTTTTTCTTTCTTTCTTTCGTTTTTTCTTTCTTGTAAGATATATTAAAAATTAACATAGACCATTTTTTAAGTTCTCAACATTTTAATGTTTCATTTCTTTTTATCTTTCACATACATTTCTTCTTATTTCTCTTTTGAATTTTACACCACAATGATGTCTTTTTTGTTCTTTATCTAGGTCCTTGGACACAGAGCTCCCAGCAGTGATTGGAGACCCAACCCCACTACACTGTTCTTTAATAGCAGTCCCCGGTCCATGGTTCACAGGATACACCGCCCTATGAGCTCTGCCTTGAAAGTTACGAGTAAAGTTCACACGTGATGTTCAGCCGTTTGTTCACAGATTATACCTTTTGGGTCGACAGGTTCCTCAGGGTCATTTCCAACAAGGAGTCACCGAGACAGGCCTTAACTTTCTCCATCAGAATTTTTGACACAGTTGCCTCTCCACCGCTGACCTTGTAATCACTTAGTAAGTATACGTTGTCTGTTAGCAAGTTATATCTTTTCTTCCCTTCACACACACTGCACACCTTGGTTACACTTCACGATTATTTCCCTTACACCATGAGCAGCCCTCTCCTATCACTGTCTTTCATCTCAGCTGGTGTTATGTAAACATTATGTAATCATATGTGATCATCACCAATTACAATCGGTAACAAAGCTGCAATTATATTGTACATGCATGTTTTGCATTCAATTTTCGATACACGGATGTAGCTGGTGAGTTTCTTAGTCCCTGAGGTTTGTTATAACCTCGATGGCCTCACTAACGCTCATTCTAAACACCCTTCCCCCATACCCTACCCCGCAACGAAGTAAGGGACTGCACACTGGAATCATACTGTCTGTCCTTCCGTCTATCTGTTTGTAGACAAAACTATACCTCCTACTCCTCCTAGCTTTATGCATGGATTTTGGTGAAACCTCAAATGAACTTGTGTCTGTGCGAACGCCATTTTGTTCCTTTAATATTTACCTTATTTGTTGAGCGTTAAGCAGGAGAAGATACTACCATTTTTAAAGACTTTGATATGTCTCGGCCAGGGGACAGAACCCAAAGTCTTCCTCACAGGGGCGAACGCTCAACAAATGGCCAAAAGTGAGGCATTGCCAATGGTGACATTAGGAAGAAGAAAGTTATTTAGAAAGAAGACAAAAGATATGGCCCAAAATTTAGTCGCCTCTTACTATCATGCAATTGTGGCAGCAGGTACAATTCTTACGCCCTACCTGCAGGACTGTTTACCAGAGTAATGGCCCTTGACTTCTGTAGACGGTACATTACGTTACTGAAATGACCAATTATCTCGAAAAGGTTAGGTATTTTGTATACATATATATAATGAAATATTGTAGATATTAATGAAAGCTTCTCTACTGACAAATTTCTGAGGTCATTGGGTCAAAGATCACCGATGAATTACGTTACTGAAATTGCTAAATATCTCGGAAACGGTTGGTTTCGTTTTGTTTAATTTTGTTTAACGTCCTATAACATCTAATGTCGTGCCTCTATGTGTGTAGTATGTTTGTGCTTGTCTGTGTGTGTGCAGGAGACATGGTATGTTGTGTGAAACGGTAGGTATTTTGTATACACATATGCATTGAAATATTATAGGCTTTAATGCAATCTACTCTACTGACAGCTTCCGAGATCGTGGTGTCAGGGGTTAAAGGTCACGAATAAATTACGTTACTGAAATAGCTAATTATCTTAGAAATTGTAGATATTTTGTATAAACATGTACAATATTTTGTATACACATACACATAAGAGTATCATTATTATTATTATACTATTTCACAACCCATCGACAATTTGAGTCATTTAGGGCCAAACAACATTGTAAAAAATAGACATTTACAGAACAAAATTACATAAAAACCAGAAACAAAAGCTTAAATTTGCTTAAAAGATGTCAAAATATATCAATAACATACGAATTGTTTATGAAATATAATATATCTTATCATAGAGATTAACTGAACGTAAATAGTCATATATTGATTGCACATAAACTGTATCAAATAAACGTTTCATAGAGAGCACATTGTAAAATCTGTCTCGTATTTGTTTGGAATCAGCGCATTCAATCATAAAGTGTGACTGTAAATGGTTGATCACATGCAGGACAATACAGTTGGTCTTCCTTGTGTAAAATGCAACAATGTGTGATGCAGGTACGGCCAATTTGCAGTCGCAAGAGGACAACCTCCAGTCTTGTAATTTGTATTTTTCAGTTTTTTACCCTCTCCGGAGGTATGGCGCAATACAAAAAAAAATCCCAGGAGAACACTCTTGTTGTCAATAGTTGTATGAGCATTCTGTATTCAAATACAAAGAAAGTTTGCGACGCGTTCACATAGACATTGATACTCTGATAGGCCAGGTACAGTGTACTTAGGATCTATTAATACTCAAGGAAAAGCTATGGGATTCCTCTCGCAGGTATGAAAGGAGTTCATGGGATTTATCAAGTTTCCTCATCAGACAGAAAATAGAAGCAAGTGAGTTAGAGATGTTTGCAAGGTTATATTTTGCAATCTGTTAAGGGGAAGGTCGACGAAGCTGTAGGGTCATTGGAGAGGAAACTGCTTAAAACCGACCAATCTGTCTGTTCTACACCCGTACGTGGAGAAGAGCGATCCTCATCCAGGATCAGATCAAGCTTATCGTCAACAGTATCTTACCTGAGACGTAAGCTAGATTCGGAGAAAGCGAAAATACGACAAAAGTATGGAATGTGAACTCAGTGTAATGAGAGAATTTATGGATGACCATGAGTGGGTACTCCTTCATCTCTGTTTTGGGCAACCATGAAGCCTCCCCCTGCTACACTTACTACTTGTATAATTCCTGATACTTACTTGCCCGAAATATCTCTAGTGGCATCCTCACACATCATTTCTAGACCTATAACTTTAGGTGTAATACCTATTCTGCCATTGGTGTCACCATTCCTTCACAAGTATTCCAGAAGGCTACCAATGTGCGAGTGTCTCAAGATGCTACCGATGTGCAGGAGGTGACCAATGCGTTAACATCTCAAGAGGCTACTAATGGGAAAAGTCTGGAAATGCAGCTCTTTCATGACATGCTCAAATTTCTCATGAAGGACCTGCTTCTTACAAAATTCGAAGACTGCCCTGAATTTTTCGAATCATGGAGAAGGACCTTTAAGAGTGTTGTGACATGCCTTGAGTTGTCTCCCCTGGAAGAGCTAGAGTTGCTGCATAGTTGGCTTGAACTAGAATCATCTTATGCACGCAATAAATTGGCATCACACTCTGATCCTGCAATAGCTTATGATCGGTATGGTAGGCCAGAAGTTGTAGAGGCTGCTCTGAAACAGAAGGTTGCTATGTTACCCAAGATCAGTTATAACGACACTAAAAAACTATACGAACTGGCAGATATTGTGCCAGAAATAGCGTCTGTCAAGTAAAACCCTCGTCTAGATGCACAACTTGCTTACTTCGATTCCTCAGGGGGCGTTAATCTTGTTGTACAGAAGCTTCCTTATAGTTTGCAAGAGAAATGAACAGGGCATGCAAACAAGTACAAGAGCAGGAATGACTCCTGATACCCTCCGTTCACTATGCTGGACATAGGTAGTGAGATACATCTTCTAGACCCTAATGTGGACATTCTTTTTCTCATCGTAAGGGATCTCCTTCCAGCCCATCACGTACTGGATCAAACACTTGGAGACTCCCCAAGTGCGCCCTATGCTCGGAAGCTCAGACCAGGTTGGGTGGTAGTAGGAGAGACTTGTTTGGAAGCAGTATATAAACAAGACAATGTGTCCGTCTATAAGACCTTCAGTCTTGTGGATGGCAGACCCTCACACATTGCACCTTGTGAGAACAACCTTAATATGAAAGAAACTGATATGTTCATCAGGACAGAGCTCGACAACACTCATGTACCTTATGTGGAGGACAGGAAATTCATAATCAGTATGGAAAATGGAATCACAAATGAAAACGAAGGATGTTGGTGTATGCCATTCCCTTTTCGAGAGAGACTCCCACACTTAACGTACAACTACACACAAGTGCGCAAGAGGGCAAACATACTGACTCATCCTTTACTTAAGAATCATATAAAGCGAGATCATGTCAAGGAGTTTGTGGAGAAACTATTCCTAAACGGCCACACAGAGCTTGACCCACCTCTTGCAGAGGGAGAAGAACATTGGTACATTGTACTTGCCACTCTTTTGTGTATATCATCCTAAGAATCCTGTCAAGGTGAGATGTGTATTCGATTCCTCTGTGAAGTGTTAAGGTGCTAGTCTCAATGATGCTCACTTGGCTGGTCCAGACTTGCTAAATAACCTACTAGTCATCATCATCCAGTTCCGTCAACATTCTGTGGCAGTCTGCGAATATCGAGCAGATGTTTTGCCGGTTCTCGGTCCCTATCGAACACAGGAACTATCTTCGTTTATGATGGCATCGTGGTAATGATGTCAGCCAGGATTTGCAAGAATATAGTCTGGGAATTGGGAATAGTCCATCACCGTCTGTCGCAACCTTTGGCCTTCGTAACACTGTAACTAGCGCTGATCCAGATGTCAAACGCTTTGTAGAGGACAGTTTTTATGTAGACGATTGGCTCACCTCTGTCGATTTACCAGAAGAAGCGATTGACCTACTATCTAGAACTCAAGATGTTCTCAGGAAACATTAGGTCAACAAGATTACCTCGAACAATGTCACCGTTTTGAATGCATTACCAAAGAACGATTTGGCGAAGGACCTCACGTCTTATGACTTGGAACTGAGTGAGACTCTCCCACAGAGGAGTGTAGGCATACGCTGGAATATTGCTTAAGACTCATTTATATTCAGAGAGTTTCTAAGACCGTTCAACCTTACACGCAGCGTGGTGTGTCAACCATCAACAGTCTGTATGTTGGTTTTTTGTCTCCAGTGGTCATTAGAGGTAAGCTCATCATGAAGGGCGTCATGCGTACTGGACTTGATTGGGATGATCCGCTTTCTAAAACTCTAAAATTTTCTAAAGCTTTGATACCAACACACAGTGGTGCGAATGTCGGGGGTCCCTTGCTTTGTTTGAAGATCTCTCTATCCCTCGTGCATACGCTTACATTCCTACAAGTTATGAGGTTCTCAGGGAGCTTCTTTTGTTGCAGAGTCAATTCAGAATAGTGACTGAGTTACTGGTTCCATCTTTTCTCCTTCATGATGCGAAAGAAAGTCATTGCCCTAGAGACATGTGTCCTATAGTGGACCAGATTCCGACAAGGAAGTGAGACCTTCCGTGTCCACGATAATGACCAGTTGCAATGATTCCCGATATTCTTTAGGATCGCATCGCTTCGAGAAATTCTCAAAACGATCATCACTGGTGAAGACTATTGCTACACTATAACATGTCGCCTAATCTTACAATGGAACTAGATATCACGGTGACTGGCATCGCTGTACTCAATCATCTCATGTGGCTTCCTGTAGGAATGCTGAGCATTTCATCATCAAGGAAAATCAGAAAGATCAGTTCTCTGAGGAAATCCATTGCATCATGGAGAGGAGAACAATTCCACGTAACAGTCGTATCATAGGGCTTTCTCCATTTCTGGATTATGATTGATTGCTGCGTGTAGGAGGACGTGTTGCTAGAGGAAGGGATCAACTGCTTTACATAGATCTGCATTCTATCATCATTCCAAATAACTGTCATACAGCTATACTGTTAGTTCGTCAACATCACGAAGCTGCTCAACAACAAGGGCGTCGTATCCCGGAGGGGAGGTTACGTAGCTCAGGTTTCTGGATCATGGGCGTGAAGCGTCCTGTGGGATCTGTGATCCACCATTACGTAACCTGCAGGAAGCTTAGAGGGTCATTTTGTGCTCCAAGGATGGCGGACGTTCCTGGAGACAGGCTCACTCCTGGACCTCCTTACTCCTTTGTCGGAGTAGATACGTTTGGCTCGTGGAAAGCCACATCAAGGCTGACGAGAGGAGGTCTTGCAAATCAGAAACGGTAGGCCATACCTTTTACTAGTTTGGCCTCCAGGACCATACACATCGAAGTGATAGAAGAACTCAGTAGCGCCTCATTTATAAATGCACTCCGAAGGTTCATGTCTTTTAGTGGACCAATTGTACAGTTGCGCTCAGACCGAGGCACACATTTTGTTGGAGCTGCCAAGGAGTTAAGAATTAAGTCGGGGAAAGAAGCCGAGGATATTCTAAAGAAAAATAGATGTACATGGATTTTGAACTCTCTACACGCGTCCCATTTCGGTGGAGTATGGGAACGAATGATCAGCGTTTCCAGGAAAATGATGCAATGTTGTTGCGTTCAGGCCAAAGGAATCTCACCCATGAGACCTTGTGTACGTTTCTTGCGGAAATCTGTGCAATCCTGAATTCTAGGTCACTTGTACAACTGTCGGAGGACCCGGATGATCCATAAATTTTGTCGCCATCTATCTTTAGATATTAAAGACATGTACAAAGCTCAGTAATGAGTTCTGGAAGAAATGGCAAAGAGAGTATATGTGTGCCCTTCAAGCTCGATGTAAATGGACTTCCGAAAAACCCAACCTGAAAGAAGGGGATATTGTGTTGTCGAGGGAATATGACTGCCATCGGAATGAATGGCCCATTGCAGCGGTGTCAAAAGTATTTTCGGCTTCCGATGGGTGTGTTCGTGAAGTAGAGGTTCCTGCTTTCAAAGGAGTGAAACGCGCAAACTTTGTGAGGCCTGTTCATGAACTACTTCCGTTATTGTCGTAAGGAGTATGCTTTGTTGTTGACTTCAGACATTCCAGATGTTCAGACATTTGTCATATTCAATGTATGTGATCTCTTGATTGTACTTAGACAATAAATTTTTGGTTGCAATTGTAAAATATTTGAGACATTTGTAGGCTAGAAATTCTTATATTTGCATTGATATGTGTTATATGTTTTAGTTCATTAGTGATTTATAAAATCAGGAGGGAAGTGTCATGTCCCGAAAATTGTTTTCCGTTTTATTCAATAGTAACTACCTGAACCGGATGTTCATGTGCTCCGATCTGCGCGGACAATTTCCATCATTTGGGAGACTTTTGTAGTCTTTTGGTCGCCACGGAGTAAGTGTTTAGTGTTCTGAAGTACAAGACTGTTTTGTGAATTCGCTAACTAGGGCTGGATTTTGTGAACATGTTGCAATTAAGCGAAGCTGATTTTCGAGTGAAATAGCGTCAAAGTACTGAGAGTACTGAACACATCAATCTTATATTTACATTTATTAGAGCATCTAGATCTTTGATTATTTGTATAGGCTGTATCTCATTAGGTCAGTAATATAAAGTCAGTCTTGTAATTTGTATTTTTCAGTTGTTTACCCTATCCGGAGGTATGGCACAATAAACAAATTTTCCCAGAAGAACCCTCTTGTTGTTGCACACCTACATTTGGTTGAATTTCAAATAACTTGCTGTTTAGTTCTTCAGACCATTTATTTTGCCAATAGTTATTGTTTATTTTCGTGAATGTCTTTTTTTTCAGTGCTGTTGGCCCTAAATGACTCGCATTGTTAATGGGCCGTTAAACAATACAAAAACAAACAAAAAATCCACTCCCGTGGAATTCTTGTTTTGCCGATTCGTGTTAATAAAATGAGCTATTGAAGGTTTAAAATCAGAATAAGGCGGTTAAATATCTTTCGTATTGTGGTGCGAGACTTTTGATAATTGTGTAATTCCAAATTTATTTGGGGTGGGGTATCGTAGGCAATTATGCAAGCTGCATTGTGACAAACTTTCAAGGTCATGACGGCAAAGGTCACGGATGCATGATGCTACTTAGATGGTTAATTATCGCAGAAATGGTAGGTTTTTCGTATGTACTTACCTTGGAGTTTATGAAGCGTTGGTGCAAGCTATAGGGTGACGAAATTCCGAGGTAATGGGGTCAAAGGTCACAGTAGCGGTGTTTGTCTTTTTGTCTCTCTGTCGGTACGACATCTGAAGTTTATTTATTTTTTCACTTGTTTATTTAGCCCCAGGTGCAACAAGCAACCGGAATGTGGGGATATTAATTAGTCTATAGGCAACAGTTTTAGTTTTATCTACCTTATTTATATGGTCATTCAATTGTTTTTACTCGCTTCCTCTTCCGTTTTGTTTGTTGGTTAAACCTAATTTGACATCCAACCTTTCTATTGCCGCTTGCATCACCGATGAATCCTATAGACCTAATCCATATATCCAGAACTGCGGAAATAACCCATGGACTTCCTTACGCAAACGTTCAATAAAAATATCTTAAATGTGCTACTTTTGGGTCCCCAAGTGAAGGGCACAAATGTTAATCCCCTATTATGCAGGGGATCTGCTTTTATTCGAGGAGGAACACACTAAAATGCCCCCTCTAGCATACATGGCTGCATTGCACTCGTGTTTGCAACGTCCTTAAATGACCTTAGTAATAGGACTCTTAAATCAATATACCAAACCATCCCTCGCAATTTATATTAGCCCTGACAGATATATTGTCCTGGCTACTAATTAGAAAGCAGTACTGATTTTGCATCCGACGGCTGATCCGTCCGTAAGCAGGAGCTAGTTTTTCACTAATGACACTAAATTGTTCCAGACAATTACTAAAATGATTGGACGATATGATGCTGACGTGATGTAGATAAGGACTGGTTACCACGTTGTCAGCATTACGTGACCGGGCGCAGTGGCATGCGATCCTGTCCCGGTATTAACATTTCAGTGATATTGCTCGCTTTGTGTAGCTCCATCAACAGAAGACACACTCTTTATTTGACCTCGACTGTAACGATCATGGGAACGAACCCGAAACAAACTTTAGCAGACGAAGAACTTTGCGACATTGCTTCATTTTCCTTTATGGGTCCAAGCCCTGCGGACAACCTTCGGTTGTTAAGTCCATTCTCCTTTCCAAAGAATGTTCCGTATCAAGATGTTTAAATTCCTTCGCCTTTATACGGTAATTAGAATGCAGAAGATCTAACTGTATATCCCTATGTTAGGCCCCCGGCTCTCTGCAACGAGCTATTATATAACTTAACCCTGTTTGGTCAGTTCAGCTAAAACAAAACAATTATTAACAAAGAATGACTATCGTTTTTAATTTTAAATTATATCGTAGTAAAGGAATTCGAAATACCATTTTGAACCATAAGCCTTGCAGTCGGAATGTAATACGAAGTGGGTGCATCGGTTAGCCTCGAATGAAATGAGCAGTAAAATGAATTCTGGTTAAAGCCTGGTGTATCCCGCTCTATGTATCGCAAGATGCTTTATGTGTTTGTTTTCCTGAAACAACAAGAATCTAAACAAGTTGATAACTATGCAAGTCTGCTACAGGAATATCACAATATACGTGTAACACTCATATCGGATACCATTGTGAGTTTTAGAGTGCGAGGTTTCATCGTCATTCAGTCGTTTCAGGACATGTAGTCCTCTTTTTAGACGTGCACTTACATGTATTGATTTAAAGAAAGAAGTCTTGCTTTGAATGAAGTCTATTGCAAGTGTTTCCCTTGCTTTCCCATATGAACAGTCTGACTACTCGAATTGTACGGGAAAGCCCCGCTAAAATTAGCGCCGATAACATCACGTGACGGTTTTGAAACGAGGCAGTAAACACGGGTGATCGGACCGAGAGGCAAAGTTTGCAAAGGGGTCCCAAAGAGAGGGGTTTTTAGTCGAGCAACTTCTTGCCGCACTATGAACCAAAGATTCTAATCGAATCCCCTTAGCAGCAGTTATTCATCATCAGAAGTTAATTGCACACATGCCCATATTCAAACGAAAAAATCTTTGTTGGCATCTCGGTATTATTAATAGTCACACGGAAATATTTATTCCTGGGATAAGACTGATATAAATGAGCACGATACTATGTATACCCCATCCAACCACAGGACAATCCTTCTTAAAAGGAATATTTACAGGAAGAATAGTCTTTTTACAAATGGCCATGCAATAGATGTTCATCTATACTCTCTTTCCAACTTCCACTGTCTTTTTTAACACTAATACATACTAGTCACCACACAAAATAAACATTTCTTGCAAAATCAATTCAAGTTCATGTAAAATATATGTTAGATATGAAACGTGTTAGATTCTTGATGATCATATGTTTTCAATAATTAACACAGAGATGTGAGCAAACTTGTAACTCCTCTTATGTTGCGATGACTTTTCATTGGTGACTAATTTGTAATCGGATATTCCCTCTTTTAATACACCTGCAGGCATTGGACATATATACAAATATTTCTTTATTTTATGAAGGACATGTTTTGTTTTTGTTTTGGTAAGTTTCAGTAACGGTCCGATCACGGTAATAAATGTCCAGTCCCTAATCTCTGGAAATTGTATGAATATAATTAGAACACGTCCTTTAAATACCTTAGCTGTTGATAGGACGATAAACCCAATAAAATCAAACCTTGTACAAACCAATCTAGTCATATAAAACCGATCGATATTGAAGGGAGTTTGCGGAAACCAAAGTGGGGCAGACGAATGCTTCCAATACCATTTTACGTCCCGTCATTTTTATTAGCATATAATCAACCGAATCATCCTACAGTTTCAATGTAACCGCGTTTCAGTGAAATAAGAATTAAAAAAGACCTTTGAGTGACCCCATCATTGATGCGGTGAACTCAATATTCATGTGGCCTTAGCGGTTGCGAAACCAGTTAAACAGAGGAATAGTTCTTTTGCTTAAGAGCCTGTCACACCGAGTCGATTCGGGTCGCCGGAGCTTTATCGGAGCACAAAGGTGGGGTTCTTGCTAATGTTAACATTTCCATAGACCCTACCCACGAACACATTTTCATGAAACTTTACAAATATTTTAATCATACCATGGCTGAACAGAAACAATAAGTTTTATTCGAAATCATGCAAAAATTGTCCCACAAGGCCTGACATGCATTTTGTCAAATGACTGCATATAACTTCCTTTTGAAGCTCCATAACATTTTTTTAATGTATTTTATTCTATGAAAAAATGCTAATATTGATTACAGACTTGCTAGCAGTTAAAATGATATCTAATTTGAATATGTCCGTAAGATAGTGTTGTTGACAGTGAACAAAAACTGACCAGATTTTCATAATTTTTCTGTTAAAATTGCTAATGTATGTTATTTTAAACAACACATTTTCAAAGTTTCACAGAGTCTCATTAAAATATTTTATCAAAATTTATTTTGATAATCTCACTATCAACTTTTAAATTAAAAACCGGGAAAGGATTTTGTCCAAATTCGGTATGAAACATCCTTGGGTAAAGGGAAACTAATTTTGTATAAATGGTGTGTCTAAACCCCCTGGAGATAGAGAGGCGGGCCCAATACGGGAAATAGAGGTAAAACCTTTAAAATCCTTCTTCTACCATCGGGATTAATGGATTTTATCCTTATTTAGTCTGAAGCATCCTTGGGCCAAAGGGACTCAATTTTGTATAAACGGTTGGTATGACCGCCCAAGGGGCATAAGGATGGGGCTCTGTTTGAAGTTTATTCTCGCTATATCTCAAGTACTGGATGGATCTTTCTGAAATTTCATATCTACTTACAGCACCTACCAGGGAGTGCTATATCTTTACTTCATACCATTTATTTTAAACATATCCAGGAGAGCGATACACGCCCTCTGGGCCTTTTGTTGACATACTTCTGTATATATCACCCATCGTCCCACATCAAAAGAGGGGAGGCCAATATATAAATGATCAACGCACTAGCTAGACTGGGATTCACACCAAAGACCTTCAAAATACTAGTTGGACTCTCTACCAACTGGGCTATCGCAGACAATACCCAATATCAGCAAATAACTGACTTTTTAAAATAAGACACACGTTTTCAAGGTAGTTCTGATGAAGTTTACTTTGAAAACATTTCCCAGACAGTACAATATACAAGCAGTATGTGCACACATTCCAACAGTTCGCCTACCAGTTGGGCAAGTACAGTAATATTCTTTGATAGGATCTGTGGAATCTGCAACATCATACTGAATCCAGACATTGTATTTTGTTTGTGATATATGTCTAGAATGAGTCTAATCCCTAAG
Organism: Mizuhopecten yessoensis; assembly: GCF_002113885.1. Lineage (NCBI taxonomy): Eukaryota > Metazoa > Mollusca > Bivalvia > Pectinida > Pectinidae > Mizuhopecten > Mizuhopecten yessoensis. The sequence goes on along the minus strand of NW_018406991.1, from coordinate 199,975 downwards.
CAAACCAGTTGAATGTTAATGCACCCAAACCTCAACATTACCAGAGGAAGTAAACTGTTCTGCTATATATCCTGCTGCCGGCTTAACAAGTTCCAGAAATACTGTATAGAGGTTTTAAACTGAATATAATTCTATAGTAGCATAGCTTAAGAGACTAATGAAAGACATTGCAAACACAACTTAATGAAGATGAAAGGAGAGTGTAGTCATAAGACAATAAGAAATAAAAAATGAAATAAGCAAGACAGGCTTGGCTAAGTTGGAAGATTAGCTTGCATGGCAGCCGGAGAGCAAATCTGTGTTGTGAGCAATGGGTGATGTTGTCTTCAGTCAACGATATTTTTGTATGTACTGGAGTGGTGGGTAAATACTGGGATATGTCATTAAAATATGTGATTACCTGCGTTCATCTGATGAGAATGTGATGATGATATATTGTCGTGTAAGATGATGAAGATATGTTATTGTTTTTGATGGTTTGATACACGGTTGCTGATGACAATGCTGACAATGCTGCAAGATGATGGTGTCAATATTTTGTTGTTGACGATTGGTTTGGTTTGGTTTAGTATTGTTTTACGTCGTATCAACAGGGCGTAAGAATTGTACCTGCTGCCCCGATTGCGTGATCCTAAGCGGCGACTAAATTTGGGATCTTCTCTTTTCTATTCTTTCCAAAAACCTGTATTCTTCCTATTGTCTCCCTTGACAATGCCTCACTTTTGGCCTTTAGTTGAGCGAGGAAGGCTTTGGGTTCTGTCCCCTTGCCGAGACATACCAGAGTCTGTAAAAATGGTAGTTTCTATTCCTGCTTAACGCTCAGCAATTCAGGAGAGGGACGACTGGTTCGCCTGTTGGGTGTCTTCGGCTATATTTAGCACTATAGCACTATAAATTCGGCATCAGTTCCGCGCTATCACCAGGAGACAAATACAAACATATCGCAGCCTCCCAAAAACACACAAGCATACATTACACGCATGCATCTTGCACTCAGGGGATGCCGTCCTTAAATGATTAAAGCTGTTGATAGGACGTTAAACAATACGTAACCAAACCAAACATATCAACAACTATGATAATTTCGCCAAAAACATCCTTAAATGACCCCAGCAGTTGATAGAATGTTTATCCACTTACACCGTTGTTACAAGACTTGAGTGTACTTAAAACGCCCAAATATGTATTGATCAAAACATCAATATACATTTACTTTAAAATCACTTTCCATGAACAATCTTAAATCTCGCATGACTACAGATTGAAATGATACCATAAATAATTATAAATACATCACTCGGGCAACGATAGCGTAGTGTTTCATTATTATCTGGAAGATTTTCAATCCATTTTGTTTAAACATAATAAGAGAATGAACGTTAAATGATACCAGACAAATGCAGCAACACTAATCAATTATTTTGAAGTTAGTATAATGATTGAACGAAGCAGAAATGTAACACGACTGTTTTAATTAAAAAATATTTAATTATTTTATACAAAACTTCGCAAAGGTTATGCAAAACATAATTCATATAAACATTTGTCTTTACGTAATAAATCATTATTGTCCCCTTTGATTTGTTAAAATCTGCTAATTTATCATTATAAACCACGATGAAAAATTGTGCGATTTAAATGGACCAGATTATTTTTTCAACGTTCAGAACATCACATAGCATTTATGGTCCTTACAGCATTTAAGGCGTGCTATTTCCACTTCCATTTAGTGAATTGATATTGTCAGGTAGGATCGTGACATTATGCTTTCCAAAGAAAAGTTGAGGTTATCTGGCCATCTTAAAGATTGGGACATTTGTTAAATATGCCCACGTTTTTATATTTATATAATTATTTTATCATACTGTGTTGTTGTTGTTGTTGTTGTTTTAATACAGATTCGATGTTTTTTTTTAAGTTTTCGAAAAGTTTATATAACGTATTTTGAAACCTAAGCCGTTCTAAGGTCGAAGCGAAAGTAGCGGCAGGTGTTCTGTTGTCAATACATCTCCCTATGCAAATAATGTCTGTATTATTTCAGCTAAAGCAATTGCAATTTATCTGGCTTGGACAAAATTGAAAACAAAAATATCAGAAAGGCAACTATTCCATTTCGATTTCTTTTCGGTGCTACACAGTTTCAGGATAAAAAAAAAATAAGAACATGCCGATACAGAACATCATATTTCATATTGACACGGTTTTGCTCTTCTGTCAGCTTACATTAGTATATTAATATGGATACCAGGTATATATCGGAATAACAGGTTATGAGTGCAAGCCGACTTAAGGTAATAGGATTGTGTCGCCATTTCTCAGTAGAATTTCTTCAAATTTTGTAGTTTTATTGCTTTGAAGCAAAGAAAATTTTCTGCCACAAATGAAATATAGGTTGTCAGAATTTTAAGGATTTTAAATGAAAATTTATGTAAGTTTAGGTAAAAAGGAGTGAATTTTGAGGAAATTTTTTTTTTGCAAAATAATGTCAATAAAAATGATACTGACAGATTGGTATTGCATTAATGTATATTAATTATCTATAAACGATTACAAATTGACATTTTATAATAAAACCATATACACATAGTAATTGCATGCAAGAGTTATCGTTCTTGAAAAACTTCACAGTAGTGAAATAGGTAGCCGGTTTCCTGAAGTTCAGAAAAATGGACACATGTGACTCATTGATTAAATAACAACTGATGTAATACCTCGATTGCTTTGAAATACATTAATGTTGAAAGAACACACTGTTCTGTCAATAATAAACATACAATATTCATCAGTTTAATATTGAACATTAGAATATGCGGAAATTGTGATACTGTCTCCCTACATTGGATTTTCAACTAGGAATGTACTTCCTATTTCCGTTTAGCAATACACTCCTATGACCGCAACCCATAACCGGAGGTTATTAACTGCATACTCTGATTTTAAACCTTTCATAGGAAAAAACGAATTGGCATCATAAATGATTAAAAGAAATTAATCAGCAAGTTTTGTTTGGTTTTGTATGGAATGTTGTCCTATGCACCGTTCAGATCATTTAAGGGCGTGCTTCCATGTGCCCTGTGTTTATGTGTACTGGAGACAGGGTTTGTTGGTGTAATTTCCTCATTGTGATAGCGCAGATCTAATGCCGTTTTCATAGTGATATCGCTGAAATAACAAGCCGAAGGCAACTAGCACAGTATTCCAGCTGGTCACATTTTACTAACAACGGGCAAATCCGATATTTTAGTGAGATACAACTCTAATCTCGCCATCAAATCAGTCCGATCGCAAGGAAGCAAATACACCAACATACTTTGCCTCTAGCACACATATACACAAGTACGCATACATTACACAGGTGGATGCACGTCTTTAAATAACCATAGCTGTTAACAGGGCGTAAAACCCTATTAAACCACACACCCATAACATTCGAAGTTTTTAAAAACTTCTTGTAAGATCTAACATTTTCAGTTGTTTTACACATGTAAATTGTGCATGGTGTCCTTATTATTGTTTTCAGACCCTGTATGGTTTTACCGTGGCTAGAGCGTTAGGCAACTAACTTAATATGACCTTAGATGATTATTATTATTTTGATATTATTAACGTCATTAGGGCCAATAAAAGTAGACAAAACATGTTAAAGGAAAACATCAAACGAACGAAAAAGACAAACGTCAACTTAAATACGTTGTAAAAGTGGTTATGAATGAGTTATATCTTTTGAACAGACCGGCATTTTTTAGATAGTATAGAATTGTAGAGATATTGATTTTTTTCTAAAAATTGATTTGAGATCTGTTATATTATCATAAAAAGTTATTTTGCTATCTGAAGGTCAGGCAAATGTTTCACTGTAAATGGTTCGTTACATTTTATGCATTGAGGCTGGTCTTCGCTTTTCAATTAATAAGAATGGTTATGTAGGAATGACCAATCCGGTGACAGGCAAGGACAACTTCGTCTCGGCGGCTTTCTCTATAGCTTGGATACCATTCACCGATTTTCGGTTTGACACAGTGTAATTTATTATCTATGCATTGATTCCAATTATTTTGCCACTTTGACTTTAGATGAAGTAAGGACGTTTAGGAAAAAGTTGAATTGTCATAGCCTCATCACTCATATATGACAAAAATAGAAAGTCCAATTGATCATGAGAATTGCAACACAATCGCATAGAGCTTATTTGCACATTCGACCAAATATGGCATCAATATCGGTAAATGCAAATCGCCATTATGTGCTGTACAACATGTATGCGATGTATCATCTACACTGATGTCTTAACGCTCTTATAGTCATTCTTCGCACGATGTAGTAGAAATGTGCATGTCTATTTCTTGCAAACGCAGCAATTATTTCTGATCTAGGATAATGCTCTGATTGATGTACACGGTATGTGTCATAAAACCTCTGGTATTAGAAGTTCTCTGAATGTTAATTACAATCAAACGTTTTCACACTTGGAACTCCACGTATACACTTAACACAGAAAGAGGCACATTTTTAAAGGACCATAACTAGATCTAGGACACTGATGATGACACGACACGAAGCCAGCATTCAGTGTTGTCAGTTTTATCTCTTGGGAAAGCCATTGATATATGTAAATATAGCGACATGTATGACCGAAATTGTGCAATACCCGGGCTTGTGAGAAGTTAACATGTACATTATCAAGGGGTCGCCCGGCAACACAATGTCGGAGAGACTGATTTTACACATAACGCATTCTTGTCGCTTTGTACACAAAAAAATCAAAAAAATATCATAATATGTTAAACTAAAGAGATCGCAAAAGGGTACCACAAATATTACAATATCAGTTAGTTTGAACGTAAAATATCACATATATAACGATGTTTGACATGTTTGGAAGATGACATGTATTGGAATAAATGGCCGATATTGTTATCAAAAGAAGTTTGGTAAATAAAGCGTGAATTTACCTTCTCTCCTAGGCTGGAAAAACATAATTGTTTACAAAAAGTAAAACACATCTGCGCATATTCCTAGAAGTTACGTACGGTTGTATAGTTAAGGATTTCTTTATTTTCGATTAAGAACACTAAGAAAACATCGTTTCTTGTCAATGTTGCGAACTGAAGTGTTCATCAGGAGTATGCTATTATATTATCATAACGAAACTTGTTACAAGAATTATAAAAAAAAAAACGCATTTTACGAAATTGTCCTTTTAAATTACCTCGGCTATTAATATTACGCGAGACCCAATAAAGCACACCAATGCATGTTGTAAGAAGTAACTAATGAGGAAACCCCTGCGTAATTTGGAAAGTGGTCAATATGAATCATCTGCATCCAATACATCATTTGAGAATTTTACATTTTCTATCCTATTTCCTTAAACCTTAAAATTTCCTAGCGCTCGCCTTTCTTTGCAATACCTCGATTTTTGCCAAAGTGAAGAGCGTTTGCCAACGCGAGAAATGAGGCAATTGGTTCTGCCCACTCGCCAAGCCGTACCAAAGTACTTAATACGTTCAGCATTTAGAATAAGAACCCGTTGTCATTATATTGTACATGAAAGCTTAAATAAGCTTCTTGAGGCGCATTTTAATGCAAAACATTCCAGGACTTAAACGTCGGTGCAGCTCTTTCTACTTTATTTTTATCGATGCTGTCTCTTTTAGTTCTCGTCCTCATATAATTATTATTATTAAATGCTTCACGGTTCATCAACACAGGATAGGTCATTAGGGCCAACAAATGGTCGAAAACAAACCAATGCAAAATAAAAACATCAAACAAACTTAAAGGTTAAAAGACAAACGTCAATTTGAATATTGAGAGTGGCTATGATGAATCATTTTATTAAAAAGACCAACAGCTTTCAGATAGCCTAAAATTGAAGAGACAGTTATGTTTTCGAAAAGAGATTGACGACATGTAATATTATGATAGAATTTTTCTCGAGTTGACTTAAAGTCGACACAATCAAATAAGAAGTGTTCTACTGTAAATGGTTTCTTACAAGCTATGCATTGAGGCTGAACATCACGTTTAAGTAAATAACAATGGGTAAAGTATGAATGACCAATCCCAAGATGGGCAAGGACAACCTCGTCCTCATATGACCTTGGCTATATTCCCTATCAGTAAAAACACATAAAAGGTCATAAGGACAGATCATAATGGTCGATTAAAATATCTTTAAGAGGATGACCTTAACAAATGAAAACCTATATGCGGGTCGATAGTTAGAATGATTATTATTTCTTCTGGAAAAGACGAACATTTTTGAGCAAGCTCATTTCATGTATATCTAGGACACCTTTCACCAACTTCAGGCGAACTAGAGTATAATTCATTGTTCGCGGTTGGCATACTAAATATTATTTACTTATAAATAGAATAGTTTGTCAAAATGTAAAGCTTTGTTGTGCTTGTATGGCAGGTTCCAACAATAATAAATGAAAAGACGATCCAAACTCACGTCAGAGTGAAGCTGGAATCCAGAAGAAAATCAATCAACCACGTGGGATATTTGTTAATAAGGATGCATCACCAATTTTCCAGTATTGATACTAGTACATTAAAATATATAGGTTCATAAATTTGCATACATGTCGTACATTATGATTAGTCATATTGCAAGTATGTTTTAATGTTTGCGGCTAAAATACGACCCTTCCTAACACGTGAATTAAATAGTAGGGTGAACCCTGCTTTGACAACCTCGGTAACCTGTTAAACAGTTATGCCTAGCTGTCAGCAGGAGGTATACTTTGGAAAAAGGCATTTTTGCTAGGGTCGAACCACATTTGTGAACAAATCTGGGCTGGCTTAGCAACAGGTGTATGCCAAGCTGTAATATTGATCTAACAGAGCACAGGGCTGCCTTCCAGCTAATACTGGAGACAATAATACTCACAATGTTTGATATTAACCATGGATGATTTAGTTGACGACCGGCAAATATCTTATCAGTGCTGGAAACCCTAACTCATGCAGTCCATATATTTTATTATATATGCTGCCGAAATGAAAGCCTCTGCAAAATGTATATGCATCTCGTCTTCTAGAAAAAACCATTTACGATTACGATAGTCTTTACGATAATGAACGGATAAAGAGGATTTTTTCGATAGGCATATCTTTTAATAGTTTTACTTTTTAAACAAGGAAATGTTAATAAAAAATAAAAATAGATGTCAGTCAGTCCCAATATGTAAATAAAAATTAAAAGTTTACAAAGTTCACCAACAATCCATAGATTATGTCACACAAAAATCCTTTGTTAGCAACAAAACACATTCTATTTAACAAACTTCAAATCTGGGCTGAATAAATTATTTTAAATGCCCAATGGAAATATCTTAGTTTTATTTTGTTCTATTGTCTTAACCCAATAATATGCAGTGGGCACAGCACACCAATGCTTTTTTTAAAACATACAGTGGTGCAGCTAGAGCATCAGCACCACATTTCCCCTTCTATATATAGTGGGTAAAGAAAATGTATACCCTGGAGCTCGTCATTTCGTGGTAAACACAGACTGTAATAACAACCGGTATTTTGGAGACAAATACGTTGACTAAATAGGGATATGACGAGTATAGATGCAATTAGGTCAGTTAAGTGAGATACGTTTGGCACTTCAGGTCACTCGCTGAGAACACTTAGGTGTGGTTTAGTTTTAAATCTTCCACCATTCTGCTTCCAGAGCATGATCTATTGGCCAATAATATCATACCTAATGGTTTCTTAGCTGGTTTATATATGTCTTATACAATATCAAATACGTGTGCAAGGACCGGCCAGCTTCACATTGAGTTAAAAGCATTCTCTTACCTCCTTATTGAAAGTACTATCTTTTTTATTATGCCGCTTCCGATTCAAGGATTTAATAAATGCATATGAACATAAACAATCATTAACATGGCAGCAATATTTATTTTTTTTATTTTTAAGTAATATATAAAGAAAGGTGTTCAGTTGAGCTAACAAGGCATTGTTTAAATGGGTCCACGACTCTTGGTAATGGATAGCAGCATATACATCAAGTAAAGGTTATGGCGTCTGACGGAAGCTGATAATTTATGTGATTTGAATAATAGCAGGCTTAACAACGTATGGTACGTATCAACAACATATCCGTGACACGGGGAAGAATATTTCTTCTACTATTATGTTTTTGAAAACATTAATACCGCCGAGACGAGGTTCTCTTGCCCGTTTCGCATACATCACCAGTTCATATTTATTGAGACATGAGGACCATCTTCAATGTATAGTATATCAAAAATTATTTACCCATTTAAAATACTTGTTATTGCATTTACCTTTAGCCAACACAAGGAAGTTGCTATTGTAATATAACAAATCTTCAATCTCTCTTTGAAACGCTAAATATAGCAACGATTCTAACTTACCCAAACAATATTTGTCTGTTCAATACGATAAGAGCAATCATCTCCAGTTTTTCTTATAAAGTTGTCGTTTTGTTTGTTTGATGGCATTCCTTTTACGTGATTCATCCCTAAATACCTCTTCTGTGCTGATTGGTCTTTAATGTATCATAACTAAATACAACAAACCGCGTATATGTGACAGGTGTCCCAATCACCAAAACGCCTATAGACCTGATATATTGCAAGTGAAATGACAGTGACCTATATTCAAGGTCACAGAGGTCAGAGCTGTTAGAACACCCTGATAGCTTATCATATCGATTCAATAAGTGTAGAGTCATGATCATTTTCTGGCACCTTGCCTCGTATTCAAGTTCACATTATTCAAATTTATTTATTTAAGAGTTTAGCATTATATAGGAACAGAAATGACCTTAAAAACGTTCAAGGCACCTAAATCGAGATGTTAGAATATTCATCAGCTTTTTTTGAGCACATAAAGAGCTAAGCAAGGGGCACTGCTGATATCGGGTGCTAGAGAGACTAGCTGTTATCAATTACCACATAGCTTCGGAAATGAAATTGCCTAGTCCTCTTTTAAGGTTCATAGGCATTACATCTGTAAAATCTGAAATGACTACCCCTGATGATCCCAGTCACTGCCGTCTCCCTACTTCACTCTTACTTTACCTCTCGATGGTAACACACGCAACAATCGAGAACACAATCTACTCAATCCTTACCCTGGGTGTCCTGGTATGTATTTATGTGTGTAAGTATGCAATTATATAATTTTTAACATAATAACCATTCGTCGTATTTATCATCGTATAACCATTATTTCATAGTGTGGTTTGGTTTGGTTTGGTTTAATTTTGTTGAACGTCCTATTATCAGTTCATTTAAGGACGTGCTACATGTGTGTAGTGTATGCGTGCTTGTGTGAATGTATGCAGGAGACAGGGTATGCTGTTGGGCTTGCCTCCGTGTGATAGCGCGGATCCGATGCCGACTGTGATAGCGCGGATCTGATGCTGACTGTGTAGTGCTATCTCACTGAAATACCATGCCGAAGGCTCCCAGCTAAATCATTCCACCCGGTCACATTATACTGACAACGGGTAAACCAGTTGTTGACATTCCCCTAAATGCTGAACGTTAAGGACTTTGCTATGTCCCGGCCTAGGGACAGAACCTATTGCCTTCCTCACCTGGGCGAACGCTCAACGTCCAAGCCAAAAGTGAGGTGTTGCCAAGGCAAGCGTTAGGAAATAAAAGGTAGTTAGAAGTAGAAAGAAAGATCCCAAATATTGCAATGGGCGCAGCAGATTTATTATGGTCGCTTTTGTGTCCCCAAATAGAGGACACCAAAACACCAAAGCAAATCCCTAATTCTGCAATAGTCGCCTTCTACGATACATGCAGTGGGTAATAGCAAGTGTATTCATTTCCCGACCCCCCACCTGCAGGGTTGTTCATGGTGTGACCGATTATGTATGTTTATTTATTTCATAGGTTTTATTGTCAACGACAGTTAAATTAAACATCTTCATCTAACTTGAATGGCGGTTGGAGTTGTTCTTTGATATATAACCTATGCTATAGTTGGCGCCCAACTTGTTAAGACCAGGTTCTATCCACCACCTTGTTCTACACTATGTACCTGACGTGAGTTAAGAACACCCAAAACCGGAAGTGACGGTTTCTAGTGAGATTTTGACTTTGGAAGAAGCTACCCTAGTGTGGAATATCTAGCGGAGGGAATGCTGCGACGCGTTCTTGTAGTAAGGACAGCACTTCAATATCGCTAGATATGTATTGAATAATGAAATGTTTTTTACAGAGTGTCGTTATGTATGGACGGGATATTTTGTCCAAATTTGTGATTTGGGACGAATCGTCCTGATCCGTCCGAACCTTGGAAAGATCAAAATTGTTGTAGACTGTTGAAAACAGGTATTTTTTAATAACAACAGAGCGATTAACTGTTTATTTCATTTGCATTCGAGATATTCATTCATTTATGTTTTATAAAGAACTATTAACTTTATTAACTGATCTGTGATATTTTTAACCATTGATTTAAGTAAATCATAATTTTCAGTTAGCATATAACGTTTATATCAATAAAAACTATAAAGTTCTAATTATTTTATATATTTTGATATTTTCACCTCAATCGGATCTTAATGTACATGTATCTGGACCAAATACTTACTGTGATAATTGTAGGGGTAAGTGTGACTGTCAGAATGGTGTATTTGAACACCTGCTACATAATCCCCCACTTTGTTAATTTTCTCCTGGCATTTCTCATACATTTATTACCCAGAAGACATATGAGTATAAAGGGGTATAATCAGAGACCATTGCTCTAGAAACAATAGTGTTTTTTTTTAAATTAATGGTTATATGATTGACTTTATAATATTGAAGATCCATAAACACCAGATAACTTGAACAGCAAACCTTTTCTTGTTAATAGTAGTAAGGGATTGTCTCTGTGCAGGAATTTGGATCTTATAACCAAATTTAGTTTTGATATTGATGTGAGTTGCTGGGCTGGAGCAAATTTTGTCCAAATTTGGGATTGGCTCAAACATAATCTTGCCATTAAAGTTAATCAGTATGCTGATATACATATATACAGTCTATACATATAGAAAGGAACTTGTGATTTGACAACAAAGTAAGGCAAGTTTATATATCTTGCAAAAGATACAGACAGCCATTGCGAAAACTATATACATTCACAAGTAGACAGGCTTGTGACATTTGTCAAAAGTCATCCATCTTTTTAGAAATATCTCCATATTTCATTCGTATCTGGAACTCCTGCAAAGGTCATCATTTTCCAAAATAGTACCTAGGTACATAAGTACCTTATGTCTAAGGGGAAGTATGTTATATCTTCAAAAGATAGTACAGAGACTACAGGTGCATATAAATCTGTTATTACCCCATTAGATAGAAAGAGGGCAGGCACTTATCATTCCACGGTCTTCTTCATTCTCGAGTAGACATTCACGGAATGTTCCTAAAATTCTACCCTTTTCAAGGAATGATCCTCCCATGAATGGAGATGTCACATATTTAATGGCGATTTGAGATCCGCTGTTTAGACCGAGATTCGGATATTTCATCAAGTCTGTTAATACAGGCTATGCGACGGGAAGTATACTTGGTCTCGGGACACCAGAAACTTGCTATTTCCCTCAACTCTATACATTAACTACATAATTACGTCATATTAACAGCTAAGGTCATTTAAGGATATTTCGATATTTGTAAACCATAAGCCAACTACCCTTTAGATTGCAAAGGAGACAAATGCGCACCGCTTCCAAGTTCGTTAGCAAGCTCCACCCACCTCGCGCGTCGCTTCCGAGTTATGTAACAATCTCCGCCCACCTCTCGCCTGATTGGCTCGGCGGAGACACCCGAGTGTAGGTGTGTTTTAATTCAGAAGGTGTTTTTTTCTTCCCAGACTAACACACAGGACTAAAACAAAGTCGGGCAAAAATGGGGATATATTCGATTTAACCAATTACTTTTATATATAATAAATAAAGTAGAGGTATATTAAACTAAATTAAACCACACCAAACCAAACCTTGCAAATATCGTAACAGAAAAGTTTGACAATTATGACTTAAAGTTTACAGTCTGCCCCAGAGTTATTAAAGTGAAACAAAATGTGTCAAATGTCAAATTACCGATCATAATTTGTAATATTACAGCAATGCCATTAAGTTTCAGCTCTGGATCTACAATTTGTCTTGCAAATGAGGTGAAAATTGACAATTTGGCTTCAGATTTACAATTTAAGGCCTTAGAGTCTGTACCTGAGGAAATGGGTTTTATGTTTTGACACACAAAATCTTACTGAGGTGCAACTGTTGAGGGTTCGTCAAGTAATAGGTAATTTGAAACATGCTTGATGCACGGATATAATTAAACCTAAGATTGACCTCATAGATGAAAGGACTTTCAAACAACCTTAGCGGAAAATACCCCCGGCATGTATGAGGTTCATCAGCATATACGTGATATGCTGGACGCCAATGTTATAAAGGAGAGTAACAGCCCATTATCCAGAAATGTGGTTCTTGTTCGCAAGAAAGACGATAGTCTCAGGTTCTGTATTGATAACCGCATGCTGAACTTTTGAACCCGTAGAGAAGCAAATATGCTCGCTCGATTTGACGATACAGTTGATACCTTGTGTGGTTCAAGGTATTCTTGAAATCTGGACCTGCGGTCAGGTTATTGACAAGCCGAGGAAAACCAACCGAATGGGGTTTGGTCTCACCAATGCACTAGCTACATTCCAGCGTTAATGGAAAAGTGCATCGGTGATATTCATCTCCGGGAATGCCTCATCTTCTTAGATGACACTCTTATATTTTTACAGACGTTTGAAGAACACCTCGTTAGGTTAGAATCTGTCTTTGCCAGACTCGTAGAGCATGGCTTGAAACTTAAACCCTCCAAGTGTGAGTTGTTCAAGTCTTCAGTTTCATATTTTGCAAGCATAGCGGTATACCTTGAACAGGTGTCTGCTGTTAAAGATTGGGCAGGGCTAAAGAACGTTTTAGGAAATAAGTCAGTTTCTTGGTTTCAGTGGCTATTATAGGTGTTACATAAAAGATTACGCAAGAATAGTACAGCCTCTTATTAAAAATTATTACCGGCTATGACTTGAAGATAAAGTCTAAGTTCAAGTCAACGCCTAAAGCAAAAGCCAAGTTCGTTTGGGGTACACTCTACCAGGAAGCTTATGATTTGGTTAAACAGAAACTGATTCAACCTTCTGTTCTTTTGTATGCAGACTTCTCTAAAGATTTCCTTGTATACATTGTTTCAAGCGCTTCACGCTTGGTTGCATTTGTATACCAAGTGCATGATGGAAAGGGGAAGGTTATTGCATATGCCAGTCGAGGTTTGAGTGCCAGCGAGCGGAATTATCCAGCACATCAGTTGGAATTTCTTGCATTGAAATGGGCGGTTACAGACAAAAATCATGATAATCTCTATGGTAATACATTTGAATGTGTCACAGATAATAACCCCCTTACGTATGTGCTGGGTAAGGCAAAACTGGATGCCACCTATCACAGATTGGTGGCCGCTTTCGCCAATTAACTTTACTTTGATGTACTGAACTGGGAGAAACAATGCAGATGATCTCTCAAGAATGCCAATGAGTTTACAGCGAAACCTGATACTCTTAGCACAGCAGATTGGAGAAAGGAACAAAGGGTGATCCAGACAATGCCAGAGTTTCAGACCTTCTGATGTACATCAAAAGAATCTCGCGGTCAAGTAACGGTAAGACCCTTAAAACAACAAACACTATACCAACAACTGTTTCAATTGTTGAGCCAGGTACACTAGAACCAGAGACAAGATCCTGTTTTGGAGATTGATTATGACTCTGAAATAGATTCATCACATGATTCCATACAATAAGTGGAGTAAGTAGCAGAAACTGTTAGTGTATTGGACGAGGCTATAGGCAATACAAGTATTACGGAGGTCAACTCGGCCTTCCAAGTCACCGGAGCGTTGGGGCTATCCGGTTTTCTCATTGCAAGATGCCAATACAGAGTCTGATGAGATATTCGTATGAGGATCGACCTATCAATTGTGGAATTTTATTCATATAGTTTGAGTGTATTGTTTTAATGAATTATTACTTTTACTCATCGGAATTATAAGTACCGACTGGTAGGGGGCTGGCCAACCGCTGGGAAGGTTCTGCTGGGAATTTTTGTATTTTAAACATCATACTGTATTTCAACCTCATTTTTACCTTTCTATTTATTCATTATCCTTCCATTCATTTGTTTTTGTAACACCTACCTTGTTGTCAGGTATATAGGGCTCCCAAACCGTCAGCAGTGGTTTGTCATTTTACATTAATATTCATGATTTCTCGTTATCACTTGCTAATGTGGTAATATTGATTTCATTGTTGGATTTTCATCTCATTCAGAGTGTATATAATCATAATAATATTGTACATGCTCACCAGAACTCTACCCCCATCGAAGATAAAGTTAAGCTATTTTTGTCAAGGGTAGGTAACTGTTTATTTGAGCATAGGTAGCAGTATACAGTAGAAATGGCCCGACTCTGATAAACAATGCACATGTCGAGGAAATGTAAACACAGCGGATTTACCCTACACAACACATGTATACATGTATATATATTTGTAAACTGCATTACATTTACAATACATATGAAGTACAGAGAAGTGTATAAACCTCTTTTTTTCTATGTATGTCACTTGTGTGAAAACCATGGTTACCACATCAAAAATTACCAAAAATGCCAAAAAATGCTATTTTTAACACAAAACTTGACCCCCGCAACTAGTAATTTTTTTCCTAAGCTCTGTCTGAAATTAAAGATTACCTACCTGGTTGCAGAATTATCTGGGTCCCAGTAAAATTGTAAAACTTGATTTTTTGCAATTTTGCGTCGTGTGCTGTTGTCAAAATTTTACCTCCTGTAAAGCTAGCTTTTCATGTGTACGCACCCTTTCGGATTATGGCCAAAATTTTATTCTCGAACCAAAATAATCTTCTTTCTTTTTTACAAATGTGAAGCTCACATAGCCCACTTCATCATATTTATACCAATTTTAGTACAGTTTTATTTTTATATTTTTTTACATATCATTATACAAGGGTTAGCCATTTAACAAAAATATCACCCATGGCCACAACCCTCTACTGTATACTGCTACCATAGTTTAATTAAATTAGTTCCTTCTGCAAAGATGGTTCTCATGTATTCCTGTGCTTTGTTCAAGTTGTTTGGTGTTATGAGTCCTAAATATTATAAAGTCAACCAGATAACCATCAATTGAAAGTAACTATTGTTTCTAGAGTAATAGTCTCTTAATTATAACCCTTTATAAGTGTATATATTCAGGGTAAAATGCCAGGAGACATTTAACGAAGTGTCTCCTGGCTACTTATGTAATCATGTGTTCAAATACAAAATTCAAATTATCGCGCGTAATGCTAATGTTAAGGAATGTATGTATGTGCACGTGTAGAAAGGACCACCCGTCCACATCCCAGTTACCACCGTCTCCCAATTTCACTCTGACTTTACCTCTCGATGGAACCACACGAAACCTGCGGTAGGTAGGGCGTAATAATTGAACCTGCTGCCCCCAATTGCATGATCGTAAGAGGCGACTTAATTTGGGACCTTATCTTTTCTCTTCTTTCTGAATAACTTTCTTCTTCCTAATGTCTCCCTTGACAATGCCTCACTTTTGGCAATTTGTTGAGCGTTCGCCCCTGTGAGGAAAGCTTTGGGTTCTGTCCCCTGGCCGAGACATACCAAAGTCTTTAAAAATGGTAGTTTCTACTCCTTAACGCTTAACGCTCAGCAATTTAGGAGTGGGACGACTGTTTCGCCCATTGTCAGTATAATTTGACCGGGTGAGGTGTCCTGCTGGATGTCTTCGGCAGTATGTTTCAGTGAGGTAGCTCTATAAAGTCGGCATCAGTTCCGCACTATGACAAGGAGACAAACACGAACATATTGCAGCCTCCCAAAACACACACGCATGCACTACACGCATGCATCTTGAACACGGGAGGCTGTCCTAAAATGACCATAGCTGTTGATAGGACGTTAATACAATACTAAACCAAACCAAACCGATTTCTAGCATGGAAACCTAAAACGTTCGATTAGTGAAGATTTTTTAGCTGGTTGGAGCTGGTTGCTGGTTACTTCCCTGATATTATCGTTACCGACAGGTGTCGATAAATGCACCTGCGTATGTAATGTGTGTGTGATTGTGCTGTCGGCAACATACAAATGTATCTTATGCTTCCCTTTAGCAAATATTGTCTCTTAAGTTTATTCTTATAGCTGAAGCAACTGTAGTTGGTCTGGTTTTGAATGAAATTAAAACGAATAACATCAAAGAAACAATAATCTGATCTGACTCGTTATCACTGCTACAAAGCATAAAAAAACAGAATTTTAAATACGTCCTTTATTCAAAACATTGCACTTCGTTTTCATTAGGGTTTTTTTTTTAGGTCACATGAGACAAAGTAGTCTCAAGTGACCTATTGCGATCGCCTTTTGTCCGGCGTCGTCCGTCGTGCGTCCGTAAACAATTTACATTTTCAACTTCTTCTCCAAAACCCCTGAACCAATTTCAATGAAATTTTGCAGAAACCTTTCATGGCCACAGGTCAACAAAAATAGTGGCCGATTTGGTCCCCAGCCCCCAGGGGCCTGAGGGGCGGGGCCAATTAGGGTCAAATTGACAGGGTATGCTGTTGTGATTGCCTCCTTGTGATAGCGCGAATCTGATAACGACTTGATAGTGCTATCTCACTGAAATACCATGCCGAAGGTACCCAGTCCAGCATTCCACCTGGTCACATTATACTGACAACGGGTGAACCAGTTGTTGCCATTCCCCTAAATGCTGAACGTTTATCAGGGAATAACAACTACCATTTTTTAGGACTTTGGTTTGGTTTGTCCTGACCTGGGATCAGAACCTATACATTTTAGAGTTCTGCCACCTAATCATCATGGTCGTGTCGGAATAAGTGGAAATGATTTTAAAATTTCTTATGATGATTTCAACATTTAATTACAAATTCTATTAAGACAGATTAGCAAAATATAAAGTCTGATAAAACAAACAAAACGCAATTTGCGATTCAACCTAAGGTAGGTTCATGTGCAAAAGTAGAACAGACCGCAGAGAGGAGGTTGTCCTCTGGCGACTGCGCATAGACAATGCGCTGATTCAAACAAAGACTTGACAGATTATATAATGAATCGTCTACGAAAAGTTGATACAGCTCGTTTACAATCAATATATGAATATAAACACTCAAAACGATTTTTTTTTTATAATTGTAAACATTTTAACCTTTTTTGTTTCCAGTTTGTTTGAGGTATTCCGTTTGGTTAATGTGTATTTTTACAATGTTCTTAGGCCTTATATAACTCATAATGACGATTGAACGTAAAAAAATACAAACACAAAACGAAACAATTGTACCTCACTGAATTATTGTGTCGAAAGTTCCCTATACAGTATTCCACCTGGTCACATGCTACCACCCTCGATATCCAGGGGTTACGCTCACTTTCGCTCTCTGCACCCCTGTAATATGTCATAGCAGAATTGAAGGTTCGGTGTGCGCCATCTTGTATAGGAGAAAAGAAGACTAGTTCGATCCTTTGATGTACATCAAAAGAATCTCGTTGTCACGTAACGGTAAAAAATGACAGGCTTTGAAGTCAGGTATCTTCAAAGGACAGGTATCAGTCTAGCGATTGTTCAGTTGTTTTACCTGAGACCGATCAAACAGCTATCTTCGTGCCTACAATTTTGCTATGACATAGGTCAGGGGTGTAGAGAGCGAAAGTGAGCGTAACTCCTGGATATCGAGGAGGCATGATACTGACAAACGGGAAAAACATTTTTGAGGAATTTCGGTTGTACGTATGGGAATGTGGACAGAACCCATGACCTTTCCCGCTTTAATGAACGCCAACCACAAGCACCCATGTAAGGTATTGCCAAGAAAGACAGTGAAACAAAAAGGTCGATAAGAAATTGGAACAAAATAAATATCCCAAATGTTGCAATTGAGGGCAGCAGGTCAATCTTTGATTATTCCCGTGAGCGGAAGAGAGCATATTCTACTGGGTGGCCATCATCAGTTGCCTTTTACAATCATGCAGCTGGCTATAGCATGCCTACTCTTTCCCCGAACCTGCACGTCTTACCTCTGGAACAAATGCATATATTACTCACTTGCAAAGACAAACTAAGTCCTCAGATGTCATCAACTGTTGATAGAACGCCATAAAATCAACTTACTTTGAAACAAATGGACCAAAAGACACATTATTGTCGCCAAAGCATACATAACACACATTGCACGCCCTTACATACGTGTACATTACCCTAGCTGTAAAAGGCTAACCAAAATATAACCAAACCACACCATTTTGAACTTGTACAGTGTAGCATGCTTCGATTGTACAGAAATGTCATTTTTGGAATGAAGTTAAGGGGAACTAACTCCTATATAACAGAGGGACTTTTCAGTGGTGTGGTTGACAGTAGTCCATTGTGGCATACTTTATCAATTATTATATGCTAAATCAATATATAAACACTACATACATTAGAGTGTAACAGAGCCTAGGGTCACCCCGAGTGTATCACGGTCACCCGAGGGTGACACTTATATCTAAGGGGTAACCCTAGGCACTTTGATGAATGTAGTGTGTAATCCTTAACAAAGTTTTCATATTTGTTACAAATATTTTTCATCATCAACAAATATAACTTTTCAAGTTCTAACATTAAAGTAAGTGTTATTTACAAATGTAAGACCATTATAATATCACTGTTTGTGACAGTGTTACAGTTTTGTTCCAGTGCCTGTTGTTCAAAACAACTATCGAAGAGTGCATTTAAATCTGCCTCCGTGAAATCACTGACTTTATCAATATTTCCGCTGTGTACAACTTCTACATCCGGGACAAGAGCCTTGCCCAAGCATTCTGACATTTCACGTTTCTTAGTTTCATTTATTCTACATGCATAGCTACAGACGGAGGCGTCATTTTTGTGGCCAGGTGCTCTCATTTTGAGACGTGCTTCTTCGCCTACGTTGTCCATTGCAGTGTTTGATGTCGCTCTAATTGAATGGTTTGTATACTTGACTCAAAGCTTGGATATATTCGAAATGTCAGTCATGAACATTTTCAATATGTTTATTTTTCCTAGCGGAGCTCACCCGGTACGAAGGATCATTGTGAGCTTATGCCATACCGCAGCGTCAGTCGTCCGTCCGTCCGTTAACTTTTCCTTTAAAATGCCATTAGACCTGAACAACTCAATCGTTTTCCTCAATAGATTATAATGGTCTCTTCCACAAATCAAGCATGTCGGCGTTAAATTTCTGGATATATTTCTTGAACGAAAGGACAGGGCATGTCGGGTCACCAGTACGAAAGTACATTCTGGCCTCGTCGACTGTCTTCTCCTGTTACATATGTCGTAAATTCACCAAACAAAACTATTGATATGGTACAGTTACATTTTAATTAATGTTGTACAACGTTCTTTACGAGTGATAACAGTGTTTAAAAGGCCCCTAGTGGGAAAACATTCATAAAAAGTATCGAATTTTACCCTTATACATTTATACAAAGTAATTATAGAAAATGATGTAATGCAGCTTACATTTATTATATCACAACAATAAACTTACTTGTGATTTTTGTCGGCCTCATCCCTTGCTTGGTAAACACATTCCAGTTCCTTCGAATCAGATGCAACACGGAATGTTGAAATTGTCATTTCTGTTAGGGTTTCACGTCCCCTTCTGCACAGGAAATATATCAACTCGAACCAAAACTGTTTCTGAAGGCCCCAGGATGTGTTTGTATTGAAGACAATCGGGTTATCGTAAAGCTTTTTAGTGTAATATTCTTTGTGCTTATATAACTCCCCCGTAACCTCGCTGTTCATGTCAGTCAGAGCTGCTCTGTTGATGTCTTGGCTGGTTTGGATTCAGTGTTTGTGTGAATATCTATTTGACATTTTCTTCTAATGCTTCGCTAGACTGTACTTAAGTGTTTGTGGAGTTGACGTTTCAGACTTTCTCCGTTCTTTCACCTGACCGATGCATATAATTACCTCAACTTGTCATTCAATGTCGTCTTGTCAAATGTCTCGAACTCTTTTTCATCTTCACAGTGACACACTTCTTTATAGTATACGCCGAGTGCTCTTAGAATCCTTATCAGTCATTATTCATAGACAAGAACATATACATTTTACATTGTGAAATAAATACATAGTAATACCGTTACATGTGTATACAAACATGTATGTACTCACACATAACGTACATAACAAACATACATAAATACAAAATGTACATACAAACATACATACGCACGCACACACACACACACGCACATACGCATATTAAAGTTGACATCTGCAAATCTTGCCATTTTGAAACAGACGCCATTCATGTATACCCTGACTACCAAGTCAATATAGCGCTTGCAAATATCACTCATCTCAGCGTTAATCGTTGTACTAATCACCGGCAAGTAATAAACAGTAGCGATCTGCATGGTCGTGCCGGAGGACCTATTTGCACGATGCATTGCAATGCAAAAACATGGCAGCTGGAATACCAATACCAATACCATAAAAAAATCTGAACAGATTTTAAAAGGAAGCCAGAATACAAAGTTATGAAATATCAACTTTCTGAGATAGAATGCGCCTTTACATGCGAGATGTAAAAATAATAAAGAATAATATTACCGCATATGATTTCGAGTACAGATAACTGTAATTGAATCCGTCTTACTGCATTCCGACATTCGTTGTCCATGACATATAATTACTGAGATTACATGCAGCTATTTCCTGTGTAAACTTTACAATACACGACTAAACTATCATGCTGATTAATATATACATGTATGTTTGTGGTGTAAATACGTTTTAGGTAGAACATTTTCCAAAACATATAATGTATTTGTTGCTGTTTATTATTTGACTACCAAATTGACCAATTAACCAGTTACTCGATCGGTAGAAGAGTAACCGATTACAAAAATGAGACCGGTTTGACAACCCTAGTTTTATGGCATAGCGTTCATTTCTGATCCATCACTTGCGACTACTTGGTTAGCTTCGGCACCTTATGGTGTAACGGTTCCTGTTACGAGTAGATATTGTTATACTTTATAATAAAAAAAAAGGAAATGTATGTACCCTTTCAGAGCAATGATTTCACATCTGCTTTAGTTAGTTCATGTTGTGTAAAAATTCGTGTCCTTTGTTCCTATGGCCAAAGAAAGGTGTCCTTTGTTAGATATGACTTGCATATTATTTATATACGGTATATCTCGCGCAAATTATCTTTTGAAAACGTCTCTATGTTAGTATATTTAGTGGAATTAAAAGTATATGAATAATAGATAAATAGATAAATACAGGTACTGTCATCAAAGGAAGTGTTGGCATATGTGTTAATTCTCTTATAATAATATCAATAATGAATATTCAACATTTATGTAACGCCCTATATAATTTGTAAAATTACTCTAAAGCGCTTTACACCATATGGATAATAGTATTATATATAAGTATTTACATGACGTCTTTGCAAAGAGCCAAAAATGCAGACATAAAGAGGTGAGTTTTGCCAGGGTATTTGACTTTCTAATAGCAGATGGTGAGCTATTTCACAACGTGGCCGAAACCCTCCTAAAGCACCGGTTTCCATAGGTCACAGTACGAAATTGTGGGACACACAACAATGATTCTGACTCCGACCGCAGTAATCGCGACGGCTGATACAGGGCAACAAGCTCATGTAGGTACTGGGGAGCTGTTCCTTGTGCCTTATATGCGTACACCAAAATTGTGTACTGCGACCTGTATCGTACCAGTGCAATGAATATAGCACATGCGTGATGTGCTCTCTCTTTCGAGACGAGTGACCAGCCGTGCTTCAGTGTTCTGGACTCTCTGCAGACGACTAGTTAGTTTGTCAGATATACCGCAGAGCAGGGCGTTACCATAATCCAACCGAGAGGGAACAAGTGAATGCACCAACATATTGCATGCATCTACAGTTATAAACTGCCGGATACAGCCTATGATCCTTATCTGGTAGTAACAGGATTTGGCAATAGCTTTCAATAAAAGTATACCCCTAGGTTTTTAACAACTTGGACAGGCTCAATAGTTCTGGCACCGACAGTGAGCTGGAGAGCCATTGCTTGTTGACACTTTGGGGAAAGGACTATTAGTTTCGTCTTTTCCGGATTAGGCTTTATAATGTTTGCGTTCATCAAGGTACTGATATCTGTTAGACGAGCTTTCAGATTTTTTGTTATTGTATCCCAACTGTCCTGTGGTTTGATGACCATGTAAATTTGTGTGTCATCAGCATAGAAATGATAGCGAAGGCTATGGCGACGACAAATCTCTCCGATCGGATTAGAGTACAGGCAATATTTTCGTGACCTAACACCGACCTATGAGGAACCCTGAAATCTAGTACTTTTTCTTGTGAGGTGGTACATCTGATGGCAACACATTGTCGTCGTTAACTCAGAAAAGACTGTATCCAGCATAGTGCGGTAGCAATCACTCCAAAGAGTACTCAAGACGTTTATAAAGTATGCAATAGTCGATAAAGTCAAATGCAGCTGCCAAATCCAGCACGACAAGCACCGCTCTGCACTTGTTATCCAATGCAGAAGCTATGTCATCATTAGACAGAAAAGGCAGATTTGATACTGGGCGGTAGTTCTTCAAATCCTCCTTGTCCATTCCAGGCTTCTTCAACAATGGTCTAACATGTACCTTCTTGAAACACCATGGAACCTCCGACTCGGCCATTGATTTGTTCATGATTGAGGTAATCAAGGAAAGTAGTGCTTCAAGAAATTAATTTGTTTGTTTGTTTGTTTGATTTTGTTTAACGTCCTATTAACAGCTAAGGTCATTTAAGGGCGGCCTCCCCTGTGTGCAAGATGCATGCGTGTAGTGTATGTGTGTGTATTTTGGGAGGCTGCGATATGTTCGTGTTCGTCTCCTTGTGATAGCGCGGAACTGATGCCAACTTTATAGTGCTACCTCACTGAGACATACTGCCGAAGTCACCCAACAGGACGCCCCACCCGGTCACATTATACTGACAACGGGCGAACCAGTCGTTCCACTCCTAATTTGCTGAGAGTTAAGCAGGAGTAGAAACTACCATTTTTTAAGACTTTGGTATATCTCGGCCAGGGGACAGAACCCAAAGCCTTCCTCACAGGGGCGAACGCTCAACAAATGGCCAAAAGTGAGGCATTGTCAAGGGAGACATTAGATTTAATAGGTCTGTAGGCAGTGGATCAAGTTCACAGGACTTCGATTGCGAGGTCATGATGATATTGCGCAGGACCCCCATCACATTTAATGTCAGCAATCATGACAGAGATATCATTGTCAGCCGTAGAGTTCACTTCCGACATATTTTTCCTGATCGAGCTGATTTCATTCAAAAAGTAATCACTGAACTTGTTCGACAAATCTTTTTCAGAATTACAGCTTGGTATGACAATTTCACCTTTCTGACCCATTAAGTTTTTGGTGAGTCTAAAAGCTGTCTGTAGTCCTTACCACATTCTGCAAATCTTTCGAAATAATAAGCCTTCTTTGACTGAATGAGAAGTGAACCAACTAGCCGACATTGTTCCCTATAAATTTGTTAATGAACGGTTAATTTGGTCCTTCGCCACTGTTTCTCTGCTTTTTCTACGGTTCTGATTTTCTACGCGGGGATTTTCTCATTATACCACGGGCATTCGGGCACAGCGCGACCACAGCATACTAACTGACTTATAGCGATCAGCTGTTGTTTATTGATGACATGTAGATTCTCGTACGATACTGATGATGTCGGAATCCGTGTGGAAGTATCGTAACGGATTAATTTAGGTGAACCGGATTGCCTTTGAATGTGTTAAAGAAGGTGGGCGCACGTGCATTGTATGAATCGGGCAACAGTTTTTTTGTTCATCGTCTAATTGAATCTGTGAAGATTTTTTAAGATATCTTTTGCGCATTTCAAACGTAAATGAATAAATTATAGATTTATAAACTTCCGTGTGATAAGCAATTGGCGGCCTCGTTTCCAGATAAAGTAGTGGCAGTAATTGATAAATCATTTTTTTCATATTGAAGCTGTAACGGGCACCGTATATGTCTACCGGTTTGTCGCCTCACGGAATCTATGTGAACAAAAAACATATGGTATGATTAACTTTATCATAACAAAGAGCATCGGATTTTGTTTGCATCTGATTTGCAGCTAAAACATTCCAGTGCATAACTAATTTAAAACATATTCACTTGAGTTTGGAAAGCTGGTGGCCTTCAACAAGGTGACAGACATTACGACAGGTATTACATTATATGATGTGAAATACGTTTAACTTTCCGAAACACCTATCACAGTCTCAGTAATTTCTGAACACTGGTTTGTTTATATGTCTCTTCTCGGATCCTGTTGTGGTCTTTTTATTTAGTTTCAAGTTAATTTATTTCATTGTTTATCAAATATTTTTACTCTCCTGCCTCGAAGTGTCTGTAATGCTATGCTGTGGTATCGTACGTCAGTAGTCTATTTTTATGTACCAGCTGTGCCAAGTAGTCTTTATATTTGACCAGGAGATACCTTGAACGGTTGCAGAAACTTGACTTACTTTTATGATAACTGTAATCTTACATGTTAAACGTTTCAAACAACATTATGTAACAAAAACACTTGTATAATTATTCTATAAAGACCAGAAGTGCATTTATTTACATGGAAGAAACCTTGAAAATTTAGTCCAATTGTCATAGCATAGAAACATGTAGTCATAAAATGTATTTTTTTAATATGTTTTAGGGGTTTAGATCGACTTTCGGTAAAAAGCAATAAATTATATGCATGTAATAATATATGAATAAATAGATTGATAGGTAAAGCAACCAATAAATATAAGGCATGTTGTACATTGAACTACTACTCATTTGAAATCATGTCAGCTCATATATATTACATGTACACTTAGGCAAGTTTTATGACACCACGGACAAAGTCCATCCATAATTGAGAGTTGGAGTGAGAAATCGTGCCGAGTGAAAAAAACGTGTCACCTATACCCATATGTTTTGCCGTTTCTCACCCGGGTGAGAAATCGAGTTAAGGTGAGAAATCGTGTTGCGACCGCAGATCTTTTAGCACGATATCTCACCCGGGTGAGAAATCGTGCCGTAACAACCCTTCCACCGACTCAATTTTAAAGCGAGTGTGGCAGTGTAAAATGAACAAATTGGCTCGACCAATCAGATTACAGGATTTTTACTAGAGGTATAATAATCACATGTGTTAGTCCTCATTTCATCTTTCCTGTTAAACCAATTAAAAATTGTCCATTGAGAAATAATCACCAGTGTACATTAAATAAACCTAATACTGAATGATTAGCAGAGAATACAAATTACCATTTTTTTAGGATTTGGTATATCCAGACAAGATATACCTTGTTTATTTCCTCTTGTTAGAGACTATATGATCCGTTCGTTTTTATATAATTCAAGCAATTCAAAGCATGAACATTACTTATGAACACAATATTGCATCTTTCTAAATCATGTTTTTAACATACTTCCCAATGGTTGCGCTGGAGGAGTATGTTCATTTCTGATACCATATCAAGGTTTTCACAATTAAATTTACCCACTCTACTATCATACTCTACATTATTCCATCACTTATAAATGTTACCATTTGTTCTAGCATGATACCTTCTTTTGTATAATGCAGGACATTGTATGTCGAAATGTTTGGTCCTGTAGGAAAGCTTAATCATTTCACAAATTGTTTGTGATTATTTGAAATTTCAAAGTAAACGACCACAAGGCGTTGGATCTAATAAAGTGATGCACTGCCTTATAATATATCGGTTCCAGCCAGTTGTTGGACTCTTTACACAATACATGAAAGTAAAACTTTTGTTCGATAGGTATCAAGACTGTAAAACGAGTTCGGACTAATATCGTGCTTATATCTTTCCTAAGTTAAGTTTGTTGCCATATTGTTGCCATATTTTAACTGATATTTTTATATTTTCAGTATTGGACATATCACTAACCAAAGTTGTTTCGAAACAATCTTAATTGGCAAATACCGTTTTAAATCCTGGCGCTGTTTACTGGCGAAATGCGGAGAAATTTCCTCGACATGCACATACTTGGGTTCGAGTCTTGGCAGACATGTACACCTGAAGAGTAGTGACGAGTTATAACTCGCTACTAAACAGAAAACAGCGGCGATAATTCAAACGGTTTGAAATTGTCGTGCGCGGTTTTGTCTCGTAAACATGTTTTGGAAGACATGAATACAATTTCTGCACAACATGCAACGAGTTTGCACAACATCTGTCAACATTATCACGATTTTGTATGTGTTCGTTTCGACATTTCCTCGACGTTGCTATACATTCTTGCGGCGAATTGTGATGATTGCATCAGGAGTTTGCTTCTTTTTTATATCGGCATCAGTTTTCCTGTAGACTTAGATCATTCCACGTCACTTGGTCAATCATGCGCAAAAAGAGGAATGTTACATAAAAACGAAGATAGCTTGACCTATGTTTGACTTTTACTGCGAGAAGCATTATCTCTTCTCTCCCTGATCTTGAAAACATGAAGTTAAAATTGTTAAATTGCGCTTGGAAAATGGCTTCGTCATACACTTCCTAAAAGCAAATGCATCATCTTCCACGTTGGTTTAAACTTTGTTTTATTCAAATTTTGTTTGACAATACATCGAAATACATGTTTTATAAAACAGAAAAGGAAACAAAAACAAGTGTCGTGACACTTATGTAAATTTGTTACCTGCTTGGTAATCAGCTTTTCAACACTAGCTCCAAGAATGAAGTAATATGTACAATAGAATAATTACGGGAATAGGGGAGGGGGTAATGGATTGGTATGCAGTGGAAACCAGGAATGAATAACATATCAATATACATATGATCATCAGATGGTAATATCATATTGCTCTATTGCCATGAGTATGTGGAACACGATTCTGTAAAATATAACAATGGAATAGTAGATGAAAATGTCAGCAGTCCTGTAAGTGGACACTCGAAAAAGGTTAAAATGTAAATACAAGTTACATAGAATAAATCACCACTAAATCGACTATTGACAAAATTAGTATGTCACAAAGCAACCGCCATGATTATTAAAAACGTTGCAGTTCACATACTAGCCATCACACTTATCAAATATAAGTCCATAAAACACTTTCCCGCCTCGTCCCTGGTACGTCCTGTTCTTTCAAGGTAACACATCACTTTTATCAAACAATAATAATCATGGCGAGTTAGTGACATAATATGGTATAAAGAAATGCAATGGCAAAATCACTGAATAAGCATATAAGTCCAAATACATTTTAAAACAGTAGTAAAACGAATGCAACACAACATACATATATATATATATATGTCAAAATAAAATTGTTAAGGACTATTCGTTTATTTGAAATCTTTTAGTTTTGAGTATATAATTTTGGACGGCTAGAAAAATCGTAGTGATCTTGATGGGTTAGAGAGACATCACCAAAGATTAAAGAATTAGTTGATAGTTGATAGGGCAAACTCAGAATATGAAGCTGTCTAAGTGCTGTATATTTATTACATTTTGGCAAATAATGTGTTGAGTTCTCAATGGCACCGCAGGAACAATTCGGGGATGGTATGATGTTTTTCGTAAACAAGTGTTCTTTTAGGGAGCTACATGACATACGCAGTCTTGCGTGGTAGATTTGACCCAGACGTGAACCCTGAAAGTAGTATGAAGGTGGACATGATTTACTATTAGATTTCAGAAAGGCTTTTAAATGGGAAATGGACGGGTTATTTCTAATATGTAATGGAAGAGAATTCCAATTGTTTACAGCAGAAGGAAGAAATGCATTTAGATAAATATTTGTTTTACAAAGAATAGGTGACAGACATGATGGGTCAGAAAGTCTGGTATTATAACTATGAACATCACTAACTGAATTAGGTAAGAGATTATACAGATACTCTGGAGTATTTTGATAAAACATTTTATGGAATTGTAACAATTTATGATTAAGTCTACGGTCTATTAATTTATTCCATCCAACTTCTGTATATAGTTTGTCTAAGCTTACAAGTTTAGTAGCACCTGAAACAATCCTAGCAGCTTCCAAATTAACATTCTCTAGTTTAGAAATATATTCTTTGGGAATGCTATCCCAGACAGTATCAGCATATTCTACAAGTGGTCTAATAAACGAAAAATATATATTTTGTAATGTTTGCCTGTCGAGTTTAAATTTTAGAGATCGCATAATATTTAATCTAGACGTTGCTTTCTGAATTATTTGTTTAACATGTTCAACCCAACTGCAATTATTCGAAAAAAGAACTCCAAGATGTTTATGCAACAGTACTTCTGATATTTCTTCATTGCACATATGTAAGATTGGATGTGGTTGATTGTTTCTTTTTCTACTAAGGGTCATGCTTTCCGGTTTTTTAGGATTGAAATCAACTAATCAAGATTTGGACCATTCAGTAATTTTTTGTAGATCTGACTCCACAATGTTGTTTGTTTCTAAGGGGTTTTTAACTATCATGTACAGAGTAGTATCATCAGCAAATAATTTGATAGAAGATTTGATATCGTTGACTATGTCATTAATATAGATTAAAAACAACAAAGGTCCAAGTATTGAACCCTGTGGAACTCCAGCCTTAACTCCTGCCCAATCAGAGTGAATATTATTGATTATAAGTCTTTGTTTTCTATTCGTTAAGTAGCTTTCGAACCATTTTAACAGCGATCCAGTTATTCCAATTTTTGATAATTTATACAACAGCCCTTTGTGCCAAACCCTATCAAATACTTTGCTGATGTCACAAAATACTACTCTTCTTTCTTTACCTGAATCTAATGCCTTAATAAAATCGTTGGAAATACTTAATAATTGGTTAATAGAGGAATCGCTTGGTGTAAAACCTGATTGATATTTTGTTATTACTTTCAAATCAAGAGAAAATGATGAACATGTATATAAATGCACCTCTCGAACACTTTACCAATTATACTTAAAAGTGAAATTGGTCGATAGTTTTTAACATCATTACGGCTATCTTTTTTATATATAGGTAAAACATTTGCTTCTTTCCACGATGATGGAAATATTCCTTGTGATAAGGATTTATTAAAAAAATATAGATAGTGGCTCAGCAAGTGATGTTGCAGCTTCCTTGAGCACTTTGGGACTAATAAGATCTGGTCCTACAGCTTTACCAGTTTTCAAATTGAGTAAGGCATCCTTAACATCAGTACATGATATATTTATATTACTCAGACAAATACGATTAGGGAATTCTATTAGTGGAGGAAGCATAACCATTGAATCATCCACAACGGATTGACTTGAAAAATATAAATTAAAAACATTAGCTTTATCAACATCAGTTTCGTAATAGACATTATCATGAAAAATTGTTGGTATTTCTCCACATTTACCACTATTGTTCATGGAAGAGTTTTACAGTTAACCACCATGACTTGTTACATTGTTTAAATCAGATAATTTTGATGACAAACCGTTAAAATAAGATTCTTTAGATTGTCTAATGGCATTTACACACTTGTTACGGGTTTGTCTGAAAATAGACCAGTCGGATTGGCTATCAGTAAGTTTAGCCTTATTGTGATTTTTTTTACGTTTTTATATTAATTTTCTGATTTTTTTGTTCATCCATGGATGATCACGTTTTCTCATAATGACCGTTTTGTTAGGGATAGCCGAAGAAGAAGCGGAATCGATGAAGTCAGTTAGACGCTTGCAAGCTAGATCGATATTAGCATCCTATACTTGAGGCCAATCCGACATTTCTAATAGTTCTCTTAGTTTGTCAAAATTTCCATGCTTATAAAGCCAAATTCTCCTTCGGTACGAGTGGTTGAATGTTGAGCAATATTAAGAGTTGCATAGATGGGACAGTGGTATATTACTGGTTGGTCAAGGAACGATTCCCCTACATAAGACCGATCTATTATAAAATCGTTATTTACCAATATAACGTCTATTAAGGATGTCGAATGTTCAGTATAATGCGTACATTCAGTGATTAACTGCGTAAGTCCTTAAGTGTACATTATGTTATCAAAATAGTTAAAATTATGACTGCGTTGCAATAAATTGACGTTAAAATCACCAGTTATAATAACATTTCCAATACTAGAGTTAATTGCCCTACCAATGGCTCCTCAAATTTGGTCCATACAGTTATATTAGAATTTGGGGGTCTATAGAAAGTACCAAAATAGAAATGTTTGACCTTTGGATGCTATTTCAACCCAAACACATTCGACATCGTCAACGTCAATATCGGACCTTCTTTTGACAAAAAGATTGGCTGCTACATAAACAGCAACACCCCCTCCAACGGCGTCATTACGACAGTAACAAAAAGGACTGTGAAAACCAGAAATATCCAAGGACGAATCAATATCAGAGTCAGAAAGCCAAGTTTCGGTAAATGCTAAAATACTATGCTCATAAAGTTCGGTGTACAGAACATCTAGTTTTGGACGCAAGCTTTGTACGTTCAGGTGGACAAATGATAAGCAATTAATATTATGTGTAAAAGATACAGGTTCGTCAGAGGATATTGACGAGGAGTTAGCAGAAGGATGAAAGGGGCCGGGGTTAGTTTCTATATCGCCACAGCATAATAGTGACAAGACGATGAGTATGGAAATATACAGTATGAATTGAGCGATGATCGCCGTGAAATACGCTTTAAGTAATAACGTTTGATTTCGACATGAAGTTGTGTGTTCGTTGCAAGTTTTACATATGCCTAACTGTCGAGCAAGGAAATAAAATATGACAATGGGCAAAAATGCATGATGGTTCCAAAAAAGCACAATAAAAAGGAAGACTTCAAAAACATCATTCATTACTCTTACAGATCGAGTTTGAACAGAGCGTGCAATGTCATAATACAGTCCTACTCTTACAGAAAAAATGTTATGACTTATTGGCATTTATATATATTTAGGTGATATCAAATGGGAACATCATCATCACAAGAGTAGGACCAATGTAAGACCAGCCAATACAATACTCAGTTTGAGCAATACAAAGTACAAAGTTATTATAACATTCAGGGTTTCCACTGCAGATAATAAGTATTACAATATTGGGAAGGAAGATATAGGGAAAAAACATTATAGAACACAATTGATTGAAGTTGAGGTAATAGGGAGAGAAAATTGGAACGGCTCTGCGCCTCTAAAAAAAAAATAAAAAAAAATCAGAAACAAAAACGCACGCACACGCACACACATACACTTATATATCCATTTATGAATACAAACACATAATCCTCATATCAGACATGCATACACATACACATGCACGCATGCACATGTACACATGCATACACAATACGTATGAGTACGCGTAGATATATCAATCATATATTAACAACATCTGGAAATCCTACGCACATACCTGCAAGATCTCTAGACATAACCTGGTTTAAATTGTTGAAATGATATGTAATGAATATACCTTTGAATATAATCAGATCAAGTTAGAAAGTAAGCAAGCAAGGGGTATGAAAATGAAAATCACTGTAAATCGGGAGACGGTTATTATCATATATTAACCCAGGGGGAAATAAATGACTTCACCAAAAACAAAAATTGTATCGTATTTTAATTATATGTCACACATACGCACGCATACATACATAAATACACATGCATTGTCACACTCAGTATGGAATGATTTCACATACGCATGCATGACTAAAACTAGCAAGCGATCACGTTTGTTTATACACACAGACACACGCGTGCATGATCGATTCACACGTACATCTACATATGCATTCGTACCCACATATACACCCATACATATACACATATATTTATATACAAACGTTCATATATGTTCCCAAACACAAGTGCACGTATACACACGCACACCGACATATACAAAAAGAGCGTCTTACACAACACCCACATAACGACTTCAGGATACAAACATGTGTTCAAATATTCGTACTTAGCTTACTTTTGCCATACGTTCGTAGTTTGAAAATATATACACGGGGGTTGTAATCCATTCAACGTTTAAAGGAGTGAAGATAATTTAAGACCACCAAAGGAAATTCGAATCATGGGTAGGGATGAAAAGCAACACTGCCCCTTAAGTACACCCAATGACACCATTACGCCTGCGCGCATGTGTTAAAAAGAAAAAGAAAAAAGGATTAACAAAAATAGTGCATGATGCCCTTAGGTAATTATTGCAAGACATAAAAACTCAGAAACAAAAACAAAAGTAGTGATATTCGAGATTATAATAATTCTAATTATAGTTGCCAAAGTTGGCACATACAGTTCTAGCTATGCCTAGACAACGTGCCCGAAAGGACACAAGTCAGCCTCGTCACGGATCATATGGTCAGCTTCTTGATGATCGCGCACTTTTATCTTGCCATATGTGGTCCAAGACTTTTTAATGTGTTTGGATTTGACGAGCTAGCGGGCATGAAAAAAGAGCTTGTCGCGAAACTTCGTAAGGTCTTCGTTGACTGATATTCCGTGGAAATTGTGTTTCTTAAAATTTGCGCTGTTCGACAACAATGAGAATTTGGCGTCACTTGAAGTGAGCCTCACAATGATTTGGCGGGGTTTCCTGTCTCTCCTGATGAGCTAGGTTTACCAACTCTATGGGATCTTTCAATATCAGATGCCTGTAGGGGGATTTTGGCCTTGGAGCATGCGCCCAGTACTAGCTTTGTGGTATCCTCATTCGGGTTCTGTGACGATTTGGATTGGGTAGGAGGTTCGGCGAAGCCAGAGAAACGGACTAGTGGCCGGCGACCGTATTGCTCAACATCATCAATGGCAAGTTTGAGTTGTCGATTTTCGTTCCTCAATTGTGACATTTCGTTGTGGATGGGGGCGAGCTGGGCTCTTATAAGCATATCGAGTCTGTTCTGTGTCATGTCGAATACAGCCGATGCTATTCTCTGGATATCGTAATCAGATAGGCTGGACGAGTGTGAGGTGGAGTCCCCAGTCGCCGAGGGTATCGGGAAATTGTTACCGCGAAACGGCGTCGACGTAGCTGGGGAAGATGACATCGTGTAATTATAACTAACGTTAAGAGACGTGTCTCTGATTTTCTTACACTCAGGTATATCGGACAAAGTCGATTCACTCCTATCCCTTTTGTTTCACGTAAAACTTCGGACTGTAAGTCTGTCATAGCCGAATGTAAACATAGGAGTAATGAGTGCGTGTATGTGAGTACTATACACTACACCTGTATAAGCGCGTGCCAACAGGTAAGCGAATGGTGCGCGTCAGCAGACCGTGACGAATGACGCGTATAGGTAGACTGTAGTATCTGGATATACCACAAATAAACAAAGTTTAGGAACGGCAAATGGAATATTACAAGTTCATTTCAGCATGCAATATCGTTAGATGTTACCTTGCATACACCCCATGACAAGAGTTGAGGCGCAGAAACGCTCCAATTATGGTAGATAGTATCACATTCTCGGAGCTATGTTGAATACGTGTAAACACCTCCAGGGGAGATCACACTTCCACGTTAAGTATGGCGTTCCATTTCGTCGTGAGACAGACGCACATGATCTGGAAAGGTAATCTCTCCAAACTGTGGTTCAGCTTTCCGCCGCCTTTTGTATTGAGTAGTTGGAATCTGTGATGGTTGGATTTTTTAAATCAGCTGTTCTTCTATAGTTTATTTGTAAAACGTGTAAAGTGTATGAACTTGTGTGAAAGGGTTATGGAGCTTAGCGCAGTGGAAATAAGTCCCTATTACATGAGCAGAATTGAACGAAATATAAACGGAACACAGAAAATCTTTAATATTTTAAAAATGAATATTTTGGAGCTTGATAATGTCAACAATGCCTGTGATACATTTTATAACACTGAACGTATGTATATTACTTAGTTTCTTATTATAAGAATGCCAAGTCAACAATAATAGCGCGCAGTTACATCTATAAAATTGATAAATCAATAGCGTTGCGCAGGGGTTCATCAGACTATTTAGAAATTGCCGGCGTTCGGGTATTCAAAATGCATCCGTCATCATCCTTGAACTTACGTTTTCTGTTTGACATATTCTTGTTGATGGAGAAGAGAAATGTTCCGCTTGAAATGTGGGCGGCACGGCACCATTCAGTAGTGAGGGAATATGGTCGGTGAACGTTTGTGAATTCTGCATTTCTAGTGTTGCATTGTACGCACACTCCTCCTTTACCGTACTGTGCTGTGGTTGGACCGGCGACATGTGAAGTTTTTGTTTACTGCTCAATGTCCGGTAATTGTTTAAAGGTCCGGCGTTTTTGTGTCTTGTGATATGTGCAGCTTTCGTGTCAGGAACATTTGATTCAAGGAATTTCTGACAAAGATGTTTTCCTGACGCTTGTGTTGGACAATTGTTTATAGTTGAGATCAGGTCAGATGTTATTGTCATGTTGTTCAGTTTAATTTTTCCAACTGGAGCTCACAGGAACCATTATTCAATATTTACATTTCTACTGAACTTAGACTCACTATACCTACTTTACATTTTATAGGTTATTTTTCAATGAACTTTTCAGTTGTCGTATGAATACATCAGCATATTAATCAACCTGATTACTCTGTTATTCCGCGGAGCGCGGGAAGTAGTTCCATTCATAGATTGTTTTCAAGTATTTATTTTTTTGTCAGAAGTATTCAATGGAATTCAAAAAATATAAATTTGTTGAGGCTTATGGGGTATAAACCTCAATGGGTCTTGAGACAAATTCAAAATGAACCGCTTCGCAGTTCATAAAATTTGTCTCAAGACCAATTAAGGTTTATACCCCATAAACCTCAACAAAACAGAATTCAATCCTTGATTGTCCTTGGAAAATCGTTGTTAGTGACTGTGGCGATGCAGAAAGGGTCGACCGTTAGGTCTAGAAAACCCAGCCAGCCTTTTATCAGCAAAGTGTTTATAAATTTGATCTGGACAGCTGTTAAGTTAAGATGTGACATACATACGAGGTTTACTGTTCCTCACATTTTTATATCGACACCAGTGCGTGTTTTCGTCTGTCGCTCCGTGTACTCGATGTACTCTTTACTGTTTTCAGAGTCATAGCAGAGATGGACCCCAACACATTGCGTGTTGATCTGCTCTCCCTCCCCATCATGCTAAAATGAAGTGTATTTTTCATCCAAATTGTATAGAGAAGAGCTGAAGGATTGTAAGTGCCCAGTTGACCCATATCATACATTTTATTTATGTCGGCGTCTCTGATAGGGTCAGCTTCCATAGGTCGATCCCCGAGACCTTGCTGTTTTAAGTATTTTTGTTTACATCAATTTTGAGAACAGCACAGGTTTTATTAAACAGGTAACTACTGACGACACATACTCCATAATTATGCATCTCAGATAGCTCTTGATACTGCTCAACATACTTATCATGCAGCAAGGCTGATAGTCGCGTCGCGTCCATCATTTTGGCGTACACTCAACAAATAAAATATTAGATATGCGTCCAAATATATCCACATATCCGGAAAACGTCGACGGAAAGTCCCTTGACCAGTTGATGTGTGAGTGCTGCAATGTATTGGTCCATCTTTGTACCCTACATACCTTTCTAGAAACCAAACCAACGATTTTTTCCATTTTCACAACTTGCGCCGTTGCAAACAACGTCTCCTATTTCATCTTGCAATGCATTAAAGATATAGTAAAGGTAAACATAGTATGATATACGTTAGTCGGAAACAATTTTCCAGCACCGCCGGAAATGCGGATATCCCGGTCTGTTGCGTAAGAAATAGTGGTCTGACAAACTTCTGGAAGAAGGAGGCAGACGGTGTTGTGTGGCACTCTAAATCCGTACATAAGGCTCCTATAATTCTCTCCGGATGCGAGATACCAGATGGAAATGGCAAGCTTCAATCCAGGTTTCAGTGCCAGTTTTATACCACGTGTCTTTCTTTTTTAACATTTGAAAAACATTCTGTTCCATGCATGTATCTAGGGTGAAACCTTCAGAAAACTGATGAATGACTACCTTTCTTCAGGTTCTTACATATTACAGCCATGATGTTTAAAGTATATAAGTCTCTTCTTGATCTACGGCTTAATCCAATATTTTCCTGTAAACTATTGTTTTTTTCTGTTTCGTCTATAGTGAAGCACTTCATCTGCATCAGCACCTTCCTTCATTGTAAGACATACAAGGTTCCTGAGCCTTCAAGCAGTATATTTGCAATGTCGCTCCAAATCTGCAGGACTCCCAGAATGTATACCCGATCCGCCAAAGATCACCATTAGTTGTGCATTTCTCGTAATTCAGTCGTAACAGCTAGTCCGTAACTCGTACAAATGTTACCAGAGCTCAACTTGACTCGCATAAACTCGTACATAATCATAGAACAGTTTTCAGTTTTTAAGAAAGTGTCGTACATGGAACGTACGGATAATGCATAAACTCGCGTTAAAAAGACTATCGTACTACTCCTGACACGAGTGGAATATGACGCGAGCAGGAGTCAAACTGATGTCCCGGACATTCAAAATATTTTTTGGCAAACCAGGGGAAAGGTAGGGTCGACTCCAATGTTAACAATCACATATGGTCGGCCTACGCCGCGATTCTATAATTTTTTTGCAACGACGTTGCCAGACAGTTTTGAAAATGATGACGAAGCATGACACGAGGAATGTGAGGTTCGCCCGTTGTCAGTATAATGTGACCGGGTGGGGTGTCCTGCCGGGTGTCCGGGCAGTATCTTTCAGTGAGGTAGCACCAAAAGTCGGCATCAGTGATGTCACAAGGTGACAAACACGAACATATCACAGCCTCCCAAAACACACAAGCATACAAAACTAAACAATACTAAACCAACCCATAAAAAACAAGTTCTGTAAAGTGAACGGAAAAGAAACGCAAACGCAACGGAAACGAAACGCAGACGCATTCAGACCGTTTGGTTAAACACGCTCCTAAAACGCAGTTCATAGCAGACAAATAGCGGACTTAGATTTAGATGTACTTGCTCGCGGAAGCGTGTCGGTCTCTGCCCCTAACTCTGACCTGTATTTACCTATACAGCGCTCGCGTGCTATTTGCGGCGGATGCAGATGTACTTATAGGCAACATTTTCCCCGTCAGCACCAACAAAATAATTTGGAATGATAATTTGTCCCCCGATTTTTTCGTGAATATTGATAATTCATTTTGAAATGGAATTAAACTTCTAATGGCATCCGTTTGGAACTCAACAGTAAATTACATTTAATATCTAATCACTAAATCTACACGACGTAAAAACACATACCTTTTTATGAATTCATAAGATTAAAAGTATATTTGATGTTGGTGGTTTCTCACTTATCTTTTTATTTTAATTTCTATATTTTCCCCAAATATTATTTCAAGGTGGAGCTACAGGAATAGTCTTGAACAATGGTTCTTCGACATCAACAATACATATGGATACGTCTAGTGGGTAGTTCATTTTTTTAGTCTCAAATTCTAAAAATATTTAATCAATTTGTCGAAAAATAATAAACAACCCAAACTAAATAACGTACGTGTAATTGATTGTTTTTATTTAAACTAGGCGATCGCAAATGTTCAAAAGGAGATGAAATATGAAATTTGTGTTTGGAAAATATTGGATATGAATATCATCATATGTATAAAACAAATGAATGTGATGTGTTTGCATAGAGTATTATTCCTGTATTATCTTACAAATCCACCTGAAATGCTGCAAGCGAATTCCGTGTAATTATTGTTTTTTTCTCTCTTAAAATCGTCCTTCTCTACTTATATCTCAAACAGGTATAATTCTTATGATATTCTCTTTAGTGGTATTATTTGATAATTATATTTAGTATTTATATGAATGATATTGAAGCCGGAGCGTTAGTTATATGTATCTTATTTATACATCTTACAACAAAACATACATGTATACATTCTATGCACCTTGTTACGCTTAATCATACTCATTGCTGTACCCACGGACTCAAATAATCTAATTCCGTGCTGTACCCTCAAGTTACACATTTTCATTTGTCTGAGTGATGAAAACATAATCTGAAATCTGAATTACTTGTGTAATTCCCTCCTTAGAACAGCCTTGAACCAAAGTTTTTTTATTGCTTTCTCTTGACAGTCATTTTGAAAAGTATATTGCACAAACAGCACTGATTTCACTATCCTAAACAATAGCGAATTAATCCCAACAACCATATTATGGTCTTTGCTTTTACCTGGCCTTACATTTATTATTGTTTAAACGTGTGGTCACCCCTGTTACCTGCGGCTATTGTTATTTCGAAGGTAAAGACCACAATGTTACTACCTGTGGTTTCAGGCACAGGGACCCGGGAATTTGCTACAGTTGTTTGTTTGGACCTATCGCGCCGTGTAGTAATATTAGATGTTCTTCTTGTTCTTCTTCTTCTTCTTCTTCTTCTTCTTCTTGTGATAAGGCGTCATGTAGATTAACTTAATCTGAGAATTTAGGAAGTATAAATTAGATGTTTTAGTGGTTAACACTATTTCTCGAAATAATTGCCACCCCTCCTTCTAATCGCACCCAAGAAATGTACCCTGAAAGTTTTGCTATATCAAGCTATGAAAATACTTCGTTTAAGCTAAGAAAGTGCGAACGTCGTAGTTGACTTCGTTTCCGAGATATTGTGATCTGAAAAACACACTTTTGGCTCAGCGGCGATCGCCTCGATATGGGTAGCCCACATATGTGACGTCACAAGTTCAATGCTGTCAAAACAGCCCTATACCGTGAAGCTTTGATCGTGCGTTCGATATGTGAGCTTTTTAGCTACTTATATGATGTATTCCGTCGTCACTTGCTTGTGTAGGTAATATTTAAAGTACTACATACATATATTTTGTTTTCCCCATTTTAATGAGGAAATAAGTTTCTACTGAGAAGGCAAATGATGTGCTGTAATGCGGGTGTCCGAACACACATGCGGATGCTATCTAAATGAATCCGTGTTTTTCACATAATTCGTTAATCTAGTGAATGTGAATATTATACTTTTTATTATTTAATTGATCTCTAGAAAATTTGATGAGTACCTATATACAATACAAAGCAATTGAGTAAAAATTGAGTCAAATTAACGTAGGAGCACCCTACCCTTTTCTTAACAATATGTAGATATACGATTGTAACAGACGAAAACATACACCGGTACCATCATTAATGCTCAAATTGAGCAGCAACCCGAGTATTTTTACCCACAGTTATAAAATCTTGAAACTTTATTTTTATTCTTTATGCAATCCATGGAATTTAATACATAATAGATATACACACCAATTTAAAATAATCTTGCAGAGGGAGAACCGATCCGTTCAAGTCTCACAAAGATTAGTAATATATAAAGTGCATAGCAGGGTCCAACATTACTTGCCTTGTTACTGACTTTTATCTGTCCGGTGATGCAGTTGTACTGACTTTGATTTGCATATAATGTGACTCTTTGGCAGTACTCACACATTTTATTGATCTTTTTCTTGATCCTTATAGTAGAGACGTAATATATACGTCTCTGCTTATACATTTCCCTGTTATCTAGACTGAGGACATTGCAGTTAAATGGAAAATTGGAAGACACATAATCTACACCAATCTACATACTGATTATTATATTTCTAACTGCTTTATAGCATGAATATGTTTATATGATTCCATGATAAAATGGGCATATTTTAGCAAAGATATGGTTTATTTATAAGTTTATATTTTAGATGAATTATGTGATAATTTACTATTGTAAATTAAATATTTATAGTGTTGATAAATATGTTTAACATGTGTGTATTCTAATGTTGATTTAGGCAGTTATGAATGTAATATGCAATGAGTTGAGACGTAAATAAATCAATATAAATATACTAACTTTAGGTACCCCCTAGCCCACCTGCTGATGTCATATCTGGACACAGGTATATTGGTGCGTCCTGGGCCTCCTGCTGTCAGCACTGGACACGGGTGTTGTTTAGTGTTATTTACATGTACACAAATGTCACACCTAAGTAGGCTAAGGGAGTGGATCGAGACGATTTTCATTATTGAACCAAGATGTTAAATTATAACTTGGGTTTATCACATGTATATGAAGAGAAAAAGTTTGAATCTTATAATTCAATTATATTTTTGAGATAAATATAATCACGGAATTAGATTGTCTAAGTCCGTGATATAATTTAGCATCGCATACAGAAGTACTGTATTGTATAAAAATAAATGTGTGTCGGTATTTTGCTTTTTAATTGAAGTGTCGACCTAACCCGTGACGTATATACTACTGGCTTTATATGTCTCTTACTTAACATAAGGAAGACACAATAACGTCAATTTGTCATTAAACGGTAATACTGAAAATATGCCATACATTTTATTGACATTCAAAAACAGCATATACCAACGTTGAAGTTATTTTGTAAACATTTTTCAATGATATATTTCCGGGTTTTTTTGGACCGTAGCGGTGCCACAGTATGTGACTGTAGAGCAGAGAATATAAAGTGTATACGTCTGTGTAGAGTAAAGAAAATAATTGCAAACTGACTTTCCAGCCTAAAATAAAGAATCATTTTTGATCGACAACATTGAGAGTATTTGCACAAAGTTCTCATCAGTGCTCAGAATCAGGACACGCAATGCTTCCAGTGTGTGTTAATAATAATATACAGCATTTGATATAGCGCTCTATCTAGCTAACATATAAGCCACTCTAAAGCGCTTTACAGTACATATATATACAATTAATACAATTAGCATTTACATTAATCAATTCAATTTTGAGGAATTCGCAGGAGCTGCCTTATCAGGCGCTAACTACGAGTCCTATGCCACCTGGCTAATATCTCCCTATGTATGTATGCTGGAGATGTGATGTGTTCTGTTTGTAGTGGGACCGTGCTTCCAACGGCATCATTTAAAGTGACACCTCACTTGAATGCTACAGCACAGATACCGCAACATCCACCCCAGACCATGTTATACTACACCTGGGTTGTTGGAGTTGTGTGGGCAGGAGAAAAACACTTTTTCCTGATATTCCATGCGTCCGACGACTTCGAGGATCGAACCCCGGCCGCCTGCGTGGAAGGCCGAAGTGTCCGTCCTATTCAGAGTCGTCAGTTTGATATCAATTAAACTCACTGTCTGGAAGTTCTGACAAATTTTATATGGCTGAATACCATCTACATAATGTTATCTTCAGCACAATATGATTCCTCAAAACTAAAAAAAAATATTAATCCGCGATCTGACGCTGTATGGCCATGGCTGTTCTCTAACTCGCCTATTCCTGCCATGATGACTGCTAGAGGCGTTGAACTTGTGACGTCACAGCCGATAGGGTCCCATTCACCGCGAGTTACGATTACGACCGGTTTTTATGCGGTTTTCGACATTTTTGTTTTTGGATAATATAGAATAATAATATATTAGTTTCTATTTTTATTCAGGGTACACTTTGATACTCTCGGGTCCCTGTGGACGCAGATACGTCCTTTGTCGACGTATCTAGATTAAATTTCTCCAACGAAATCTGAGAATTTAGGAAGTATAAATTAGATGTATCTCAACCAACACTTGGGGAGAATGATTACTCCGACATATCAGGATAAGTCCAAACAAACATTATTGTAACTAATTAAATAGCTTATACTACTTTTTATACGTCTCTGATTGAATTTTACCTATCGTTTTAATTCAATTAAAGTATTGAACAGGGAAAGTATACAGACGACCACCGTGCACAGGGGGTTTAACTTCGTGTATATAATAATGAAGAATGAAGATGAGTAACACTTTTTAAATGCCCTTTTCATTATGCGTCGGAAACGTATGGTTGTGAGGCATAGATAACAAATGACTTCAAGGGATTAGCGGGTTGGATTAGTGATTATAATTTGAAATAACGCTATGATTCTGTCTGAATGTGCTTGATGCTAATTTCATTCAAATGTGATTTAGATCACTATTACCGTAAACATTTAAAAAGTGTATGGGGGAGGGGTTGGGCGGTACCGATGTCATCAACGCCGACTTCAGTATCTGACGAATGATTTCATCATTTCTTTTAAAATAATTTTCTAGCATACATAATAGTTTTATTGTTTTGAAATTCCTTTCTTAAATCTGCAACAAAGAGGTATTTTGATAGAAAATAAAATTTATCATTTATATCATATAATTGGCACAAACATGTCAAGTATATAAAACCGTCCTTTTGTATGATGACTTTATGTCACTTCTTTCAGATATA
Organism: Mizuhopecten yessoensis; assembly: GCF_002113885.1. Lineage (NCBI taxonomy): Eukaryota > Metazoa > Mollusca > Bivalvia > Pectinida > Pectinidae > Mizuhopecten > Mizuhopecten yessoensis. The sequence goes on along the minus strand of NW_018406991.1, from coordinate 157,552 downwards.
AGATATGCAACTGATTCGTGTGTCAAGAGGTTGAATGAGTTTAGTATTCATTCCGAATTTCAAACGAACAAATCAAACTTTACACTGTATCTATCTAAAAAAATCATATTTTCAACTTCTTTTATATCTCTAAGCACATTTTATTCTACTTAAAAATCATAAATTTATGTTTCTAGTTGTAACTATTTTATGATAATTTCAGCAAAATCGCAATGTAAATCCTAACGTGTGAAGTCATCTTTATATCAAATCCTTTTTGCTAATTTACCTGGATATGTAAACCAGAACAGACCGGTGTGTTAGTTACGATGACCATGATCGCTATCTGGGGTGACCTTAGCTCAGCGGGGGTGCACTACCTCTCACCGGTACCTTACGTTTAACCCCATGGGCATCGTACTGCTTGGTCGCCTACTGAAAGGTCGCGAGGCCATACGTATAATAGCGGACGTAAAACCATCAAGATCAATCTGTACTGGCTCTTATTAAGATTCAGCTACCGTTTTTTGTCAGCACGTCAGACCAGAAACGTAAACGTCTCTGATCAGACACTTTGTTTAAAAAAGTTTTGTTTTAAAAAATAAATAGGTGACACGTTTTCTCACCCGGCACGAGATCTCACCCCAACTCTCAATTAGGGATGGATTTTGTCCGTGGTGTCATAAAACTTGCCTTAGTGTATATGTAATATATGAGCTGACATGACTTCGAATGAGTAGTAGTTCAATGTACTACATGCCTAATATTTATTGGTTGATATATCTATCAATCTATTTATTCATATATTATTTTATAATTTATTGCTTTTTACCGAAAGTCGATCTAAACACCTAAAACATATAAAAATTACATTTTATGACTACTTGTTTCTATGCGATGACTATTGGACTAATTTTTCAAGGGGTTTGTCCATATAGCATATACAAGTTATTTTGTTATATAATGTTGTTTGAAACGTTTAACATGTAAGATTACAGTATCTTAAAAGTAAGTCAAGTGTGCAGCAACCGTTCAAGGTATCTGCGGGTCAAATATTAAGACTGCTTGGCACAGTTGGTACATAAAAATAGTTGATAGACTACTGACGTACGATACCACAACATAGCATTACAGACACTTCGAGGTAGGAGAGTAAAAATATTTGATAAACAATGAAATATAGTAACTTGAAACTAAATAAAAAGACCACAACATGATCCGAGAAGAGACATATAAACAAACCAGTGTTAAAAAATTAATGAGACTGTGATAGGTGTTGCGTAAAGTTAAACGCATTTTACATCATATTATGTAATACCTGTCCTAATGTCTGTCACCTTGTTGAAGGTCAACAGCTTTCTAAACTCAAGTGAATATGCTTTTGTTTTGTTATATAATGTTGTTTGAAACGTTTAACATGTGATATTTCAATTATCTTAAAAGTAAGTCAAGTGTGCTGCAACCGTTCAAGGTATCTGCTGGTCAAATATTAAGACTACTTGGCACAGGTGGTACATAAAAATAGTTGATAAGACTACTGACGTACGATACCACAGCAAAGCATTACGGACACTTCGAGGCAGGTGCAACAAGAAAATGCAGCAAAGCTGCTGGACACCAAACCATTTTATGAAAATGACTAACTGACAGTCCACCAACCACGAGGGAACGGATCCTGCATACTTTAATCTATTTAATTATAATCATATAAATTGTAAATGGCATTAATTGTGTTGTTCAGAATATTCAGTTCACGCTCAATATCTAGTTGTAACCGCACGTTTTGGGCCAAATGTCAATGATTTGGTAATAATGTCATCTTCTAAGAGAGAGAGAGAAGCCGGGGACATAAGACGATTTACATAAACTATCATTTACACCTTTTGTCAAAATTGCAGCAATTTTTGCATATATAATTCTTTTGACAATGTCCCTATTTGACTATTTTGGATAAAATATCAACCATTTTCTAGGATAAAGGGTCAATCGTAGCCCCCCCCCCCCCGTCCCTTTAAATAATAGTTATTAATTCTCGAGACTGCAACGAAGACATATTTTGACAACGCTGGTTTTTTGGTTGTTACCTTTTCAGGCGCTAACTACTAGCCAAATGCCACCTGGCTAATATCTCCCCATGTGTGTATGACTGCGTGTGTGCTGGAAATGTATACGTAATGTGGTGTGTTTGTAGCGGGACCGTGCTTCATACGGTATCATTTATAGTGCCACCTCGCTTGAATGCTACAGCACAAATACCGCAACATTCTCCCCAGACCAATTTATACTCCACCTGGGTTGTTGGAGTTGTATAGGCAGGAGAAAAACACTTGCTCTGCATATCCATGCATACGACAACTTCTGGGATCGAACCCCGGCCGCATGGAAGGCCGTTGTGTTAACTTTGACCACTCGACCATATTAGCATATGACATATTGTTCAGAACGACTTTAACAAAAAGGGACCGAAATTGCCCCTGTCCCAATATGGGGACATATATTTTGAAATAAAAGTCCTCAGCAGGCAGGGGTTTAGGGGGATAAGGTATCCTGGTTTAAGTTAAGTTATGTTAACCCCCCCCCGTACGAAGAAAACATAATAGTACACCCATTGAATAATGACAGGACTGGATGTTCACTCTACTGACAAAATGTAACTGTTAAGTTATGTAGGAAACAGTAATTTCATGTGTATGTGTGCCAGCTGTTTGGGTCTCGCCTATTTCATATTACAAGTGAAATAAATATAGCGTATTGAACGGGAAAACCATGAAATTTTCTATTTCTTACATTTCTTTCACGTTTCGCTGCGCAAATATTGCTACATCAGAAAAGCGCGGGAATGTATAACGTAGTTTTTGACGCCAAATTATAATGACGTCATGCTTGACAACAATACAAAGCGCCACTTTGAATGGGTTTTCACTGCAATTTTGCCGTTTGCTAGTATATCTGGTAAGATTTCCAGACAAAAATGATATTAATTGTGTAGTTATATTTTTGTAGACAGTATGCGGCCTTAATTTCCCAGAAGGCTTTCACGCATGGGGAAGCACCGGAGGTGTACAAAGTGTTTACAGATCAAACCCCGGCGGCGCTTTGCGCCGCTTGGGGGTTTGAAAAAAAAAAATCCGATACTCTTTGTTATGATAAAGGGAACCTTATTTTTTAATCATACCATAAGTATTTTGTTCACATAGATTCAGTGAGGCGACAAACCGTTAGCCCGTTAGAGCTATAATATGAAAATGATTTCTCAAAAACTGCCATTACTTTATCTGGAAACGAGGCCGCCAATTGCTTATCACACGATAAAAAATCTATAATTTATTCATTTACTTTTGAAATGCGCAACAGAAGTCTTAAAAAAATCTTCACAGATTCAATTAGACTATGTAAAAAAAACTGTTGCCCGACTCATACAATGCACGTGCGCGCAACTTAATAAACACATTCAAAGGCAATCCGGTTCACCTAAATTAATCCGTTACGATACTTCAACACGGCTTCCGACATCATCAGTATCGTACGAGAATCAACATGTCATCAAGCCAACAACAGCTGGTCGCTGTAAGTAATTTATTCTTCTGAATTTAGTGTTCTTAAACTGTCGCTCGGTGCCCGAATAATATATAATTGGTATAATGGAAATCTCCGCGTAGAAGACAGAACCGTAGAAAAGCAGAGAAACAGCGGCGAAGGACCAAAATAACCATTAGTTAACAGATGCTTAGGGAACAATGTCGTCTAATTGGTTCACTTCTCATTCAGTCAAAGAGGGCTTATTTTTTCGAAACAATTGAAGAATGTGGTAAGGACCATAGACAGCTTTTTAGACTCATTAAAACTTAATGGTTCAGAAAGGTGAAATTGTCCTACCAAGCTGTCATTCTGAAAAAGACTTGTCGAACAAGTTCAGTGATTACTTTCTGAATAAAATCAGCTCGATCAGGAAAAAAATGTCGGAAGTGAACTCTACTGCTGACAATGATATCTCTGTCATTATTGATGACATTAAATTTGATGGGGAACCATAGACAAAGCTCTCGCCAACAACCCAGGACGAGTTGCGCAATATCATTGTGACCTCGCAATCGAAGTCCTGTGAGCTTGATCCACTGCCTACAGACCTATTAAATCAATGTCGGGAAGCACTGCTTTCCTTGATTACCTCAATCATGAACAAATCAATGGCTGAGTCAAAGGTTCGATGGTGTTTCAAGAAGGTACATGTTAGACCATTGTTGAAGAAGTCTGGAATGGACAAGGTGGAATTGAAGAACTACCGCCCAGTATCAAATCTGCCTTTTCTATCTAAGATCCTGGAGAAGGTTGTGTCCCGGCGTTTATAGGTTCTCCATGCAAACAGTCTCCATGACAGCCTGCAATCGACACTACTGAGACGGCCCCCTACGTGTACGTAATGGCATAGCTTCTGCATTGGATAACAAGTGCAGAGCGGTGCATGTCATGCTGGATTTGTCAGCTGCATTTGACGTCATCGACCATGACATACTTTATAAACGTCTTGAGTACTCTTATGGAGTGATTGATACCGCACTATGCTGGATACAGTCTTATCCGAGTTAACGACAACAGTGTGTTGCCATCAGATGTACCACTTCACAAGAAAACAATACTAGATTTCAGGGTTCCTCAAGGGTCGGTGTTAGGACCACGAAAATATTGCCTGTACTCTAATCCGATCGGAGAGATTTGACGTCGCCAAAGCCTTCGCTATCATTGCTTTGCTGATGACACACAAATTTACATGGTCATCAAACCACAGGACAGTGGGGATACAATTACAGAAAACCTGAAAGCTTGTTTGACAGATATCAGTACCTGGATGAACGCAAACATTATAAAGCCTAATCCGGGAAAGACGAAACTAATCGTCTTTTCCCCAAAGTTTCAGCAAACAATGGCTCTCCAGCTCAAGGTCGGTGCCAGAACTATTTAGACTGTCCAATCTGTTAAAAACTTAGGGGTATACTTTGATTAAACGCTATTGCCAAATCCTGTTACTACCAGATCAGGAACATCGGCTGTATCCGACAGTTTATAACTGCAGATGCATGCAGTATGTTGGTGCATTCACGTGTTACCTGTCGGTTGGATTATGGTAACGCCCTGCTCTGT